>NC_047027.1:30402540-30429522 GCF_902652985.1 Pecten maximus | reverse complement strand
TGTTGTATTACTTCCGATTTTTAACAGACTAATTTTATTTTCCCCCATTTTTAGGTCATCTGACCCAAAGGGTGGGTCGTGCGCCGTGTGCCGTCCGTAAACTTTTCACATTTAAAATTCTTCGCAAGTTCCACTAGTGGGATTAAGCTGAATCTTGTGTGAAATGGTCCCGAGATGATCGCAACCAAGTGTTGTTTTTTGTTGGATCGGTCTGAAATAGAAGATGGCCATCATGGTCGCCATCTTGAAAAACACATTTTAAACTCCTTCTCCAGTTGCATCGGTGCTATTTAACTGAAAATATGTGAAGATGTTAAGGAAGGGGAGCCAACAAAGTGTTGTTATATTTCGGTCTCATAAAAATTTCGACATGCCAGCCACAGCGGCCATTTTGTAACATGATTGCGCAATCATGGTTTTCCTAAACAATACATATTTCAAACTTTTCAGTTCCAACAGTAGGATGCAGCACTAACTTACCTGAAATGACCCGGAGATGGTCCTGACCATGTGTTGTTATTTTTCGGATCGGTCTGAAATCCAAGATGGCCGTCATGACCGCCATCTTGAAAAACACATTTTTAACTTAAAAAGGGTGATTTAGGGGAGCCATTAAAGTGGTTTTTTTTTTTCGGCCTCGTCAAAATTTTGACATGGCAGCCATGGGGGCCATTTTGTATCATGGTTGCCCAATCATGGTTTTCCTGAACATCTCAAGTTACACCAGTGTGATTCAGTTCTAACTTACCTGAAATGATCCTGAGATGGTCATGACCAAGTGTTGTTTATTTTCTGCTCGGTCTAAAATCAACAATTGCCGTCATGACCACTACAGGGTTACTTTACTAGCTACTGAGGTTGTTTACAACAATAATACAGGGGTCTTTAGAGTCAGACGGCCGTCAATGCCATTGTGCTTCTTGCTTCTCTTTAAATTAAATTTTCCAATTCAAACGACGGAAGATTTATCGACTTTTTAGCAGCTATTGTCACCGTTTTTGAGAGTGAGCACGCAACGCGCTTTTTATATATTTAGTACTGTCTTTTCGTAGCTCATTTGCAAATGTAATTTTATAATAATTTCAATATCCTAAAGCAGTGCATGGACGCAGAAAATAATTTGAGCCGCTCGTCAATTTGACGCTTCAAATTTTGACTAACACTATTGCTGCATGTAAGTTCTTTTGTGTTGTCCTATATATAGACGGGTCATTCCCCGAACACCAACTCTGGTAAAGACAAAGGAAGGTGTATCTATAGGAAGTTCTTTGAAGTTTAGTTGTGTATATGAGTGGCAATTTTGATGGCTATAGTGTCCAAAATTCATCGACTCCACTGCCCGGTAATGTCTATATACCGACACCAGTAATGTCGCCCAGCACGTGCGGAGCGTCGCCAGCCCTATATACATCTAACATTCCAGTGCGCTGCGACAATGGCCAAAGTCATCATATACCTCCACCACCACCCCTACCCCCGGTTCCTCCTCCAACGATGTACATTCTTAAAGACCTGCATGATAGGCTTTCGCAATTAGACCAACTTTTACCGAAATTGGTCGTGCTCGACAAAATAAATGAAAAAAAATGAGTAGCTTTGAAACTTGTATCCGAAATATCCAGCAAGAATTGTCAGAAGTTAGGCAAATTGCGGAGCGGAACATACACACAAACGATAAACAGGAAGGACACCAATATAGTTTGGAATCACGCGTATGTGAGTTGGAGAAAAAAAAAGAACTTTATTGAGGGAAAATCACGACCTATCTGAATTTTTTCTGATGCTAACACAGTCTATGAAATACAATGTATTATTCTCCGGGATACCAGATACTAGTAACAACGATCAGACAGAAAACACTCAAAACACTGTGAAAACCTTTTTGCGTGAAACATCGGAACTAGAAAATGTAGATGACATCGCCTCAGACCGAGGAATGATCGAAAACCCCGTACGATCGTTGCCAAGTTTTCCAAGTTCAGTGACTTGGAGGAAGTCCTAAAAGCAGCGCCAAACAAACTGCGGGACAAACCCGAGCTCAGCGTCCAGCGGCAGTTCCCCCCCCCCCCCCCCCCCCCCCCCCGAAATCGCGCGAAGGCGGGGTGCGCTGTACCCATTGATGAGGGAGCACAAGCGTCGTGGGCACAGGGCTGTACTGAACTATGATACGTTGTATATAAATGGGGATCCCCATCGAGCCCCGCCTCCCAGACATCCACCCACTGAACCACCGCCTCCCGGAAATGCTGACCGCCATTAGCGTCACGCGACAAGAGGTCGGGTGATCGAGGACTTGAAATTTACTTTCTTAAACGTATGTGGTATCAGATCAAAAATATTGTTACCAGAGTTTATTGATATTATAACGTCTAATGACGTCACATTATTGGCTGAAACAACAACTGATAATTACGATGTTTTAGAGTTACCATCAGGTTTCAGTTATATAGCGAAAAACATGTCACATGCAAAGCATAAGTCAGGTGGAATAGTCGTCATATATAAAAATAAATTTAAATCATGTATTGTGTTACACCTATCGGTCTCGAGTTCAAATCAAATTTCATGTTCTAATCGCCAGTATAGCCACTGAAAACAACTTACTATCCCCTAAATAAAACGTGCGGAATTGATGATATATATAATGAATACATTAAAAGTACCATTAATGAAATGTTGCCCACATACAATTAACTTTTTAATATTGTATTGGACACGGGCATAATACCAGAAAGTTGGAGCACTGGCATAATTAAACCAATTTTTAAGAACAAAGGTGATCGCAAGGACTGGACAATTACAGAGCTATAACGCTCGTCTCATGCTTGGGTAAAGTTTGTTACGTCAATAATAAATTCCAGACTTTACACTCTATCGGATGAAATCAATCTTATTAATAGCGCTCAGGCGGGGACACTCGTCCATAGATAATATTTTCATTTTACACGCACTGACATCTTTGTATTTATCTTCTGGTAAAAAACTCTATTGTGCCTTTATTGATTTCAGGAAGGCCTTCGACTCGGTCTGGCGTATAGGTTTATGGCAAAAAATCATAAAAAGTAACATAACTGGGAAGATATTCAATGTTTTATATGGTATGTATTCAAACACTAAATCTTGTGTGAAAAATGGTAATGAAATGTCACAAATGTTCACCTCCAACATCGGTTTAAAACAAGGGGAGAATTGCTCTCCGTTTTTGTTTGCTTGTATTTGAACGACTTAGAAACTTTTTTATCGAAACAAATGTTGATTGTTTGTCTAAGATTTATGAACTATGTCGTGACAATATTGATATGTATGTTAAACTGTTTATTATTCTATACGCTGACGACACTGTTTTAATGTCGGAAACAGCGACTGGCTTACAAACTATGTTAGATATGTTCCAAGAATATTGTCAGATATGGAAACTTGAGGTTAACACAAAAACAACGAAGGTACATGTAGTATTTTTTTCAAAAAGAAAAAAGAAAGGAAGAAATCGATTTATGGTGTTCAATAAGCAACTAGATATTCAAGATACTTTTTTCATACCTAGGTGTACTATTTAACTATAATGGAAGCTTTACAGCTGCCAAAAACAATTGTGTGTTCAAGCCAATAAAGCACTTTTTGCTCTTTATCGTAAGATAAGAAATATAAATTTACCTGTTGATTTATAACTGAAGTTATTCGATTCACTAGTCACACCCAATATTATTATATTCGTGTGAAATATGGGGACACGAAAATACAAGTATGTTGGAAAAAATACATCTACAGTTCTGTAAAAGAATTCTTCGTCTACGAAAAAATACATCTAATTTGATGATTTACGGAGAAACTGGCAGGTATCCTATTACTGTTAATATTAAGCTAAGAATGATAAAGTTTTGGTCTACTCTTCTAACCAATAAAAGCAAATTGTCTAGTACTATATACAAATTGATGTATACTCTCCATGTAACTGGTCAGACTGAGTTTAAATGGATGAAATATGTTAAAAATATTTTAGATAGCGTTGGACTAAGTTTTGTCTGGATACAACAGAGAAATTGTGTACCTGATATTAAATATCTACAGTCAATTATTACTAAAAAATTACAAGACCAATTTATACAAACATGGTTCAATCAATTAGAAAACACGTCGAGAGGACAAACATACTCTATATTTAAATATCAGTTTGGCTTTGAAGATTATCTTCTACGACTAAATGTAAAAGATAGGAAAACTATATGTAAATTTAGAACGTCAAATATCAAACTTCCGGTTGAAACCGGAAGATGGACTGGAATCCAGCGACAAGATAGAGTATGCCCACTTTGTAACGCTGGTACTGGAGATGAGTTCCATTTTTTATTTGTGTGTAACAACCATAATGTACTCCAGTTGCGTAGTAAATATATCCCAAATTACTACTACAGAAATCCTAATTACTTTAAAATGAAAGGAATGTTATCAATCTTTTATAAGAAACTGTATATGAATGGCAGTTTATTTATCCAAAAACTAGTCAAGTTATTATAACACACCTTTATCATCCAGCATTGTGATTATGCAGTATGTAAGCTTTATTATATTAATAATTATTTTTTATGAAAGGTTGAAATGTACTTATTTTTCCACATTTCCTCTTCAAATTATATTATATTTTGCCTGTCATGCATCCATTCTGTTAAAAATGTCTGACCTCTTGTTATACACTATTATGTGTGTCTGAGTGAAAAATAAAATCTTGAAATCTTAGTTATAGTCTGTTTCAATATTGAATACCAACTCAGGTAAAAAATAGGGTCAACTCAGGTATACGAATCAGATATACATGAAGTTTTCTAAATTCAAAGCAGTATCATTTAGTTTGTTTACTAGTAATAATGAAATGACAATATTATATCAATAATATGTATAAAATAAATAAAATATCAAATTTTCAAAGCACTTTACCAACTTTATATTTTACTATAAATAATGTCAGATTAAAATAAATAGATAAAAAGTAAATAAAATTAGATATTGTTTTCTAAATTCAAAGCACTGATTATAGATATCAATAATGACAATATCTGTTGATGATGAACTGAACGTTGACATGTCCGTTTGCTAGATACAACTTAATAAGACTATTACAATAGTTCTGCAGTAACTGATCTATATAGTGTTGCATAATAACAATTATAAAAAAAATCCCATACAATATATGCATAGCTATTCTAATTAAGATAAAATATAAACAAAAACTATTACTACGTACTAAACCTCGAACAGATACAACTTTTGAAAAATATTACAATTCTACAATAATTGAATTATCTATACAAATCTGAAAAACGTACAAAGTTAAGCAACATAAAAAAATACAAAGTCTAAATAATATACAATTGATTTACAGTGAAAACGTATAGATTTAAGATTCCGTAATTATTCCAATTTAAATGTTGATTATCAGATATATGTTTACACTATCAATGAAAAATGATACAAGGCTGAATTTGCTGAAATAATATAAAAGAATGTAAATTAAACAATCTTATTAAAGTATTTTTCTAAATATCTACACTACAAATTAAATCAATATCACACATCCTTTAATAAAATGTTCAAAAGTATTCAACGATACAATTGTTTTACAATTCAAGATTCAGCAAAATGTGATGATTTTCCAAAGTGTGCTTCAGTTTTATACACTATTTCTGAAACAGATTGACAATCGTGAACAGCTAATGATTTTCTGATCACCTAACAGGTGAGTTACCTGTGTATGATTTACCTGTGTTCTGATTTACCTGTGTTCTGATTTACCTGTGTTCTTACATTGAGAATATTTCTGTAACAGACTATAACTCAACACACCGGAACCCCTATGTAAACACCCCACTCTAACCAGAGTGGTGTGTTTTCTTGTCGCCCACTTTTTAAAAATAACATTGGGGCAGGTATGTTGTGACAGTCATTATAGTTTGCTTCATATATACCTCACCTGGATCTTACCTGTGTTCTCCCACATTACCTGTATTTTACTTGTATTCTCCCACTTTATATGGTTTTACCTGTATTTTACACAAACTTTAAATTCATCTCATTTCATCATTATTTAACTAATTTTTACATACCATACATCAACAAAATCATATTAGGTAATTCTTTTGGAAGAACTAAGAACATAAGATTTAACTAATTCAATAATAACAACTTAATTACCATTAATATTTGTATATGTTTATCTTTGTTGGTGTTCGGGGAAGACCCCATACAGACTCACCAAAGTGTAGGTTAGCTATGGTAATAATACTCCAAAATTAAGACGATTTTGTAATATGTGTAATAATAGACAACAAATTGAAGATGAATATCATTTTATTCTTGAATGTAATAGTTATAGAAATTTAAGGAAAAAGTACATCAAGTGTTATTACTGGAATAACCCATCTGTTTTTAAATTAATTCAGCTATTCAGAGTACAAAATGTAAAGGAACTGTGTTCTCTAGGAAAATATATACATGAAGCTACTAAATTAAGAAATAATTACTAAACCAATCATTGATGTTATGATGTCTCATTCTCTATATGTTATGTACTGTTGTATACGGAATGCTAATTATGTATTTCATGTACAATGTTTTTGTGACTGATAGGCCGTACGGCCGAAAGTAATAAAAGAATTGAATTGAATTGTATGGTCAGTGACACTAATTGACCCCAATGGGGTTAATTAGAACAGTCAGCCAACCGTGAAACACTCCGACTGTCGCCAAATTGGGTCACAGGTGAATTCTCCTATTAACAACTTTACCTGAAGTGAAATTATGTTAATTCAATTCAATTTGTTTATTCAGTAAGCCTTACGGCTTATGAGAGTCTTGACATATAACATGATAAGAGTAGTACACAATTGATGCAGCAATTAACAGGAGAGTGACAAATATATATAAACGCACTCTTACACGGATACCTACACAGTTACTCACACATGATCACATCCTCACAGGTACGAATGCACGCGCATACTCGCCCAAGTACACCGATACACATATAATATACCAAACAGTACTTGTAGTGAATGCACAAGAGAGTAACATGGCTATACATTGTCCTAATATTAAAGATATTAAGATGTACATAGATATTATTTTTCAAGATTTTCATATATAAATTTACCTAAATTATGATGCATCAGAGCGTTGCTTAAATGCAAAATGTATAAATTTCCCCAGATTATTCAACTCCTTGACATTATTTACGCTAAGTAGTTGAACAAGTTTGAATACACTAGGTTTACGAAAATAGTAGGGCTTCAAGTATTTAGTACGTATATTTGAATAAAAAGGACATTTAAGAATAAAATGAAACTCGTCCTCAATATCACGGTTATTACATACAGTACACAATCTATCTGATCTAGCGATATTAGTATATCTTCCACTTTCTTTATTAAGCTGATGTGAGGACAATCGTATTCTTGAAATTCTTTTCTTATATAATTTATCAATAGGTTTTCTTAAATAAAATTGCAGACCGTCATTATCTATCAAATGTTGATACAAAACACCTTTCGGAGTGTTTCTAATATTTGACAACATTTCATGTGTGTGAATTTCATGGAATTTGTTTTCAATAAATTTATACATTGTTTTCCCTTCGTAATTACTGTTCCATAGGTATCCCAACCCTAACTTATCCAATTCTAATCTGATATTTACAGTCCATTCATCATTATCTAACAACCTTTGCTCATAGCATGCTTTCACCACACAATTATCTGTATCTTTAACTTTATCCAATATTTCAATATTTTTAATTTGCTAACAATATACATTGGCAGTCTACCTAATTCAAAATAAACTAGGTCATTACATGTATTTTTGGCAACACCTAAGACATATTTACAGAGGCGTGTATGCACTCTCTCAACTTCTACAGCTCTGTGAAAACCCCATATTTCACATGCATACCCTAATACACTACTTACATGCGTGTCAAAAACTGAACATAATGTTTCAACATTAAAGTTATGATTTTTCATCTTATTTAATAATGTAAAATATGATTTTCTTCCCTCTTCTGCCGCATGTTGCTGTGTTTTGTTGAATTTGCCGTTAAAATTAAAAAGCATACCCAAATAATTAAACTCATTTACATCTTCAATTTCAATGTTATTATAAAACCATTTTTCATCTTCTCTTACCCGTCCACCATTTCTAAAAATCAATATTTTCGTTTTATTTACATTAAGTGTAAGTTTCCATTTATTGTTGTACAGGGGCAGTGCATTTAACATAGATTGCACATCCCCTGGTGATTCTGCTAACAAAACCGCGTCATCCGCGTACATAAGCAAAAATATTGTAATCAAACCTATTTCAACAGATGGACTGTTTTCAGTAATAAAATTCATTTCACAATCATTAACAAAAAGACTATATAGGATCGGCGAGAGGACTTCCCCTTGAAAGAGACCGATTCGGTTATTGAAATAATCTGAAATATGATTTTACATTATCGTACAAAGATTTTATAATCTTTAATAATTTCCCCTGGACTCCATGCTTTACAAGTTTACACCAAAGACTACTTCTGTCAATAAGATCAAATGTTTTTGTAGTCTACAAAACAGCAATACAACTCTTCTTATTTTTTAATGTTTTGTTAACCAGAGATTGGAGCGCAAATAGTGCATCGACAGTTGAACTACCCTCTTTAAAACCAAATTGGGCATCAGAAATAACGTTATTATCTGTATCCTTATGAGAATACATAGTGTGATTTGAAATAGACTTACATATATTATAGTTAAATAAGGCCTTTTTATATTCCCCGTATTTTCTTTTACACTCTTCTGAAAACCATGGCTTGTCCTCTGTCTTTGTTTTAGCCTTATTTGATGCACTAGATTTCGATTGATAGTTCGGAGTTTAAATATCACAAATAGGTAATACTATATAATTTACAATGCCACAAAAGTTGGCTATACATACATCAGCATCTTCTTTAGTATTAAAAGGCATACCACAGGTATTCATAAGTACTTCCGCCATTTCGTTAAGACCGTTAGATATATTATCAACGTTATTTCCATTCCATCGGACATTTGGTAGAGTACTACCTGTACATGATTTATAATCATGGTTTACATTTTCATTCAAATAACTACATTCAAGAGTAAAAGACAATGGTGAATGATCAGACAGAGTATTAAACTCGCCGGAAGAAAAATGTCGAACACGTGACATATATTCACAGTCCACAAGCAGATAATCAATAAGGCCTGTGTGCCATTTGTGCTATAAAAAGTAAAACTCCCTTGCTTATCATCTGCATGACGCCAATTTACAATACGTATGCTGGTAGATTTACATACGGATAATAATTTACTATAGTTAAAAACATTATTGATATCCGATCTGTTAAGACCATCATTTGCAATAAAATCGTCCCTAGTTCCTGTTCTAGCATTAAGGTCACCGGTAACATAGATGTTTCCGTTCGTTTTATAACGGATGATAGAATCTTCAAGATTTTGAAAAATATCGATATCACGATTATGATAAAACACACTATTTTCCGGTGGAAAGTAACAAAAACATAGAAATAAAGGCTCTAATAAATTACATGTACTAACTTCTACCCAGTATATACACTCATATATATTTTCAACAAGCCGAACATAATTGGCGCAATTACTTTTATAAAAAATCACTATACCGCCTCCTTTCCCAGTAGTTCTTGGGAAAACGTATGTACAATACCCAGGTAAATCTACTTCATCTGTGTTGGAGATCCAACATTCTGAGAGAAATATGATGTCATGTTTATTAACAATTTCTAAAAAGTCAAGGTCATTGAGCTTGTTAACGAGTCCTTTGCCTATGTTCCATGATAGGATTGACAGATCACCCTCCTCACTGTCCTACCTGTCGTTCAGCCGAGAATCACGCGGGATCGCGTTGAAATCCCAAGTTCGCTGTGAGCCTCAGGTGTTGGGTGGCTGATTGTAATGGTTGGGAGCACCGGTCGGCATCGTGCTCGCCGTGTTGGTGTTAGAAGCGCGTCCGTTCGAAGCGCGGGACGGAGCCCCAGGCGGAACTCTCCGCCGCGGAGCAATGGGAGGCCGCTGCTGGCCGCCACCAGGGGTGGGGACGGGCTGCCTGTCCTCGGGGCCTGAAGTTGGTTCTCTCGGCCTTCCGGTGTGTTGATGGGCGCGGTTGACTGCGTAGCTATCGTCAGCATTCTGACCTTCCTCATACTGGATGCCGTTTATGTAAAGTCGGTCTCTGACCAGCTTCACGGTCTGACCCGCGTTCTTGTGGCTTTGGAGGACCGGATACAGCTTCTTTCGTCTCTCCTCTATTTCTACAGGATACTGCTCATGTATGCCAAACGGGGTCCCTTTTAGATGAAATGATCTGCCCTTGACCAACTGGAGAACTTGGTGGTATAAAAATCTGACAACAATCGGCCGGGGCTTACCACGCATGTACCTTCCAAACCTGTGGGCATTTCCAAATTCTATTTTTCGTTCTATGCCGAGTTCAATGTACATGAAGTCTCTAATGAGAGCTAAAGGTGTCCTCATTCCGGGAATCTCCACCAAGTCCAGTGAACACAAGGTTATATTTCATAGACCTGCACTGTAGGTCTAGTACCGTCTGCTTGGTCTCATCGCGATCCAATCGGAGATTTTCTAACTGTCTTGAAAGTTCAGTGATGGTTGCTTCATGATTTTTGACTGCCGCTGTCAAATCACTGTTGTTAACCCACTTGGCGTTGATTTCGTCGTATTTGCCCGATACAAAACTAGCCGTAGATTCAAATTCACCACATCTCCGCTCAGCGTCCAACATCCGTCTTTCGACTTCACTAGCTCGAGTAGATAGATGGGAGAGATGTTCCTCAATCGCGTCTAGCTTGTCTAGCTTCTCTAGTTTATTGAGAATAAAATCGAGTTTACGGTTGGTTTCGTCGAAGCGCTGTTCATCAACTTTATCCGTGGCTCTAAATGTCGGTTTCGGAGTGGAAGATGGGGGAATGGGTGTGAGCTTGGTGGGGCTGCCGTACAGTACGCCACTGACAGCGTTCAGTATACTACTCATAGTACTTGAAGAATTGTTACTGCTCACGCTTTCATCTCCTTCATCTAAATCCTTCTTCTTCCTTTTTTTGCTTTTACCCATGGTTATGAAACGGTTATCGCAAGAAATACTATACTAATTCACCTTTAGAAGTCCACATGAGGCCGATATAAATCCTCAGAGTAGTAGAGTGACAATGGAGCGTGACGGATTTTCGGTCGTGTTTTGTGCGTGCGTCCATATACCTTCAATACAGGTGAGCATTCGGGGTCATGGTTCATGGTTCAGTAAACGTTGCAGAAGTCACAAAGTATATCACGAATAAGAAAAACAGCGAGCTGCTTACATTGCAGCGACTTGCCTCCGTCCTCGCTCGGGACTACAAATCTGAGTTCATCTTGGAAATGCACAAAACATGTCAAAAACTACGGAGCTCGCCATACCCGATCATCATAGAGCGCCGCCATCTTGTCCGATAATTACAGCATATATATATTTGCTAAGAAACAGTATATTTCAATTGTCTGAAACAGTATATTTCATTGTCTCACAAAAATCGGCAAAATCTCTCTCTCTTTTTTTTCTCTCAAACGAAGCTTATAAACATTAATTTATATATAGAGAGAGACGAATATATACTCATATACATATTGTGACTGTAATAACTGTATGTTTAAAATGTTCTGAGTATAAAAGAAACACTGACAGAAGGGATCTTTCTCAAGTTTCATATGTAGGTTCCTCTTGGTCCCTCGTATTGCATTTTGGGATCAATCTGAAAACAGCATGGCCGACAGACAGCCATTATCGCTAAATCTCAAGTTTCATATATAGTTTACATTTGACTGGTGCGTTCATGTAATAGAAGTCAACAACATATTTTTAAAGAAGTTAACATCAACCATATCTAATGAAAAACTTGTGTTAACATTTTCAAACGACTTTGGCCAACTAAAATGAATACAATGGACATATGAGTTTGGTCAGGTGCAAACGTGTTATCTGTCAAATTACGGTAAAGAGCCAATTGAAGAACTGAATATCGACTTGCTCAGAAATAAGGGAAATCCTGTTTGTGATACAATTCCAACAGAAAAGAACGTGTAAAATATTGTCAACTGATAAAATTGCACAAGAGTTTTAGCGCTACAGTACTTACAGTACTTTGATTTTTTTACTCATTAACTTGCTATGCATGTTACCTTAACATACGTAATTTGTGTAAAACGGGTTATAATTTATAATCACATCAAAAACAGTACACCTACATCATTCGGTAAGCTATGCCATGTGGTTTTTACCGATTTGGTGATTTTTTTTTACCGAACTGATAGTGTCACGTGATATCTAAATGAAGTTTTTCCAGTTCGGATGAAGAGTGACAGACAGAGTTTTGCGGATTTTCTGAACAAACATGATATTCCGTCACAGTTTATCATGTGTGTAAGCTAATTTTTGTCATCTTATAAATTAATGTTAAACACATATCTGTCGTTTAAACGAAGGAATGCCCATTTAAAGATAAATATATATTACATATATAACATAAATTATTTCAGCAATTTTGATATTCTATATGTCTTCAGATGCTGTAAGTCTATCCGGGTCGTCTGAGTACGCTGTCCCTGGGACTGAGTTTACACTGACGTGTGATGTACCAGAGGAGGCCATCATTGTCCTGTTTTACGGCCGTCCTGACGTCACTACTCCAGTAGGTAGTATACCAGTAGGTGGTGACCAATGTTACAACAGCCAAGTCTACCCACGCGTCCCCTGTACACCTGATGTCTGTTCCTGTGTAACGTCTGGAGGCCTTGGTACAGTGTTCAGGTGGATCATACAGCCACAGACGGGAGACCATGGATCTGTGTGGTACTGTACACGTACCAACTTTAACCTACCTGATCAAACACTGGACAGTGATGATTATACACTTAATGTGGCAGGTGAGTGTTATATGTTTAATAAATCGTGACACCTTCTTATTGTCATTGCATAACATAATGACATATCATAATATTAAAACATTCAATATGATTCGATAGGAATACATTGTTTTTGAACATGTATATAGTTCATGTATAAAGTAGGAAACGTTGCTATATACGTACTATAACTGATAACAAAAACACGTCATACCTTTTCACAAATCAATCATCAACTAGGAAGTAACATGCTTTTTGTTAAAATACAGTAGAAAACATTTCTCTTCTTATAGTATGACGCTTGCATTCATAGATAATCTTTTAGGCTAACTGTTTTTACATATTTGCAAAAACAATAAATAAATAACATAATATATAGAGCTTTAGCTGTTGGGTCACAATTTATTTTCAGTCAATCTAATTAATATTAGACTTGTAGTTCTTGCTTCTCTACGATACACCGCAACTCAATATTGGAAGTGTATCCTAGAGTATCGCCGAGGATCGGAGATTATAAGACTAATTTTGATTATATTGCCGCACGCATTATATCCCATTTTGATTTCTTTTCTTTTCAACCCGTTTTTATCAAATATCTTTGATGAATGATTATAGCATGAAAGCTGAAAAAAGTTCTGCAAGGATATTTTATATAAAATCTGTTTGTGAAAACGGTTGATTTTTACTTTCAAAGTCAAAAGGGTCAAACGTAGATAATATCTAATATATATATATATATTGTATATATGTTAGGAGCCGATAAAAATGTTCGCCAACAGTTTATAACAAAACTAACGGTTTTATTTCACAGGAAACTAAATGTTGCTGTATTTTCATGGCTATTTGGTACAGATGTGTAATATTTTATATGTGAAGTTTGTGGCAGAGATTGATTTGAAATAATACAAAAAAATAACCCTTTACAGACGGTCCCGGAACCTCTATAGCTCTGTCCCCGCCCGACACTACCTACACCAGGACAGAGGGGGACACGTTACCGGACATCACCTGTACATCCGACTGTAGACCTGGCTGTACCTTTGTCTGGACACGACCGGACAACACCAACTTTACTGTCTCACCTGTGTTGTCACTGGGACAACTGGACAGATCAGAACACGGGACGTACAGGTGTACTGCTAGGAATATTGTCGAGGAGTCGACTATAATAACCAGTGTAACTGTACAGTGTAAGTAACGGGGAATGTTGTCGGGGAGTCGACTATAATAACCAGTGTTACTGTACAGTGTAATTAACTAGGAATGTTGTCGGGGAGTCGACTATAATAACTAATGTTACTGTACAGTGTAAGTAACTGGAAATGTTGTCGGGGAGTCGGCTATAATAACCAATGTTACTGTACAGTGTCAGTGCCTAGGAATGTTGTCGGGGAGTCGGCTATAATAACCAGTGTTACTGTACAGTGTAAGTAACTTGGAATGTTGTCGGGGAGTCGGCTATAATAACCAGTGTTACTGTACAGTGTAAGTAACTAGGAATGTTGTCGGGGAGTCGACTATAATAACTAGTGTTACTGTACAGTGTAAGTAACTAGGAATGTTGTCGGGGAGTCGACTAAGATAGCAGGTGTTACTGTACAGTGTAAGTAACTTGGAATGTTGTCGGGGAGTCGACTATAATAACCAATGTTACTGTACAGTGTAAGTAACTAGGAATGTTGTCGGGGAGTCGGCTATAATAACCAGTGTTACTGTACAGTGTAAGTAACTAGGAATGTTGTCGGGGAGTCGACTAAGATAACCAGTGTTACTGTACAGTGTAAGTAACTAGGAATATTGTCGGGAGTCGATTATAATAACTAATGTTACTGTCTCCTTTGTTATTGTCCTCATCAAGTAATTAGTCTGCTGCTTGCAATAATAAGATTATTTTATAATAAATTTCATGCACTGTATGTAATGTATTTTAAATTGAATCTAATCCAAAATCGTTTTTCTGCATTTTTGACCGTCAAAAATGTAAACAACATGTTCATTTTTTGTCAATGACCCAGTAAATGTATAGGTGTGCTAACGCTGACAGGCATTCCTCCCTCATGGTTGCCTTAAGTATGTTTTGGACTTGTGTTCGTGGATTTGATATGGCGCAAAACAATACTGTTTACGTCTTTTTAATTTGGCACACGTGTTTTTACTCTTTTATCTTATTACGTAATGTGATAAAAGAGTCCTTAATTTCACAATATTTTCGCGGAAATAAAAATTCAACTTTCCTCGCCAAGGCCAGCCAAAATTAACCACACAGAGAGAGACTTGGATCAATGTTGCATGTTATTTAAAATATATACATGTATGTTTCAATAAAAGTATATAGGTTGCTCATAAATTATAGATCAATATATTTCCGATAACTATGTAAATTTAGAATTATGAATCCCCTTTGTATTTCATTTAAAAGAATCCATTAAACCACAGTGCCTTTAGATTACCGCGTGCTGATCTGTTGTAATGAAAGCCACCCTACATGTGTATTTTTCTTGGGAATGAGGATGAGTTTTGGTGGGGCAGTATTAACGACAATCCGAAAAATCAGTGCATTAAGATATGTGTCATCATACTTATTCAGTTTACTAATAATATCTTTTTTCAAAATTGCTATGCACGCAACTGCCTTTTTTTCGTTAATAGTAGGAACACCACTGAAATCCAAAATATAATTCATGATATAACAAATTATTCTAACAAACGTTGGATTATTTTATAACAATTATATCAATTCAGCTCCAAAACGAACTCGGTTCAAACAAGATGTTATTTCACAATGTGTTTTAAAATTGTTGAAAAATTAAAAGAGCTTCATCGTAAATGTTAAAAAATCAATAAAGACAGAATTTGAGTTTACAATCCTCAGATGGACCTGGAGACAGTATTGTATTTGATCCACCACAAGACAGTGTAGACATTATTGAGAATCAGACCATCTCCGATGTCAGGTGTTCCGCCGACTGTAGACCAGTGTGTATCTACACCTTGTCTAGATCAGGTACAGATTACACAAACCCACTGAGTCTGTCTGTGGCCACGAGGAACAACGCCGGACAATACACGTGTACAGCCAGAAACACTGTCAGTCAGGGAACAAAGACTTGGAACCTTATTGTCAGATGTAAGATGCGTGAATTTTTGTTCGGGGATGTAAACAAAATCAAATTATAAAAACTTTAAAGTAACTCGAAGTTTATTTTTTATGAAATATATTGTAAGACATTCTGCAATTTAATTTTCTCAAACCTATCTAACTTGAGGATCTTATTATGTATCATCTGCATGCGAAACATCTATTCATGGTAATTCATCTTCCCTCTTTTGATGACATAGCTGAAACATGTTTCTGTTTATCGTGTATGGCTGATGACCTTCCTTGTTTTTGTGTACATTGTATGGTTTGTATCAATAGGTATTTCTTACAGTTTGATAACGATAAAATTTAATGTATAGAGAAACATCATGTCTGTATTTTAGTTCCACCACGAATTCTCAGTCTTGATTACACTGACGGTGATTCTTACGTGGCTGAAAATGGACCCAAGTCACTGGTGTGTTCGGTGGAGAGTTTCCCTCCGTCCACAATACAGTGGTTCTATAAAGCCAACAACACAGTTCTACTGACCACCCCAGACGTCCTGGAGAGTACATACACCCTGACTAACGCTGACTGTCTGGACACCGGACTCTACACCTGTTCTGTCAGAAACAGTGTCTCTACCACAGCGGTCACCAGGGATATACCGATCAACGTTCTGTGTAAGTTTTCGTTTTATACCTATGTATCGTTTTATAGTTTAATATTGCACAAAATAAATTGTAATTTAATTGATTCATTTCATATCCCGACGAATATTGGAATATTTAGGGCATGTCCGGGATTTATATATCCGGAGGTCTCCTATATTTTTTCAACGGATCTGTTTGATGTTTGATATATTTAACATCATGATATGCAGTTGTGTATCATGGAGTGGGTCATCTTGATGATTCCTGTGATATGATCTTACTTAAGGTCTTTCCCTTCGTTTATTTCTGTATTGATTGATCTTTTTAGTATATACTCTCCCGAATTGTTCAACCATTATCTTTTAAAGTCTGTACATAATAATAAAATTTTGTATTTCCGTTCGACATGGGACAGACGTATATTGTTCCTTCCTGTGATTTTTTTTTTTTTTTGACATTGTAGTTCTAATACAATTGTGGAATGCTTTACTAATGTATATTTGTTATACTACAATGTGATATCTAAGGACTGATTATCAAATTTGTTGCTCTTTGGACTGATGAAGAAAAGTGAAATTTGTGCAAATGAAGTGAACAGCTAAGCGGTTCATGTACCAAATAATATCCAGTATCTATTTCTAGACAGCTATCTCAGCTATCGACAGTAGTAGTTGTTATCGGGACTACCGGTGTTCTGACAGATCATATGATTAAAACCTGTCTGCATTAAAGCTGGCATTTTTATTGTGTTGATATACTTGTATAACAATTTTACACAATTTACAAAATGAAAATGTATTGAAGTCTCTGGCGTTACAAAACTAGATCGACAATGCAATTTCGAAATGAGCTTTATTGATATTATCCTAATGCGGAAACCTAACTTACTTATCACCTGGATTATATGATGCATGTGAAGTTTGGAGAATCTTGTTATATCATGTAATTCTTAATAGTAAGAAATCCTTACCAATGAGGTTTACTTTTTGACTTATGATTTGATATAAACTTATTTTCAATGATTCAAGCGATGCATATCGTAAAAAGATAGGCATTTCCTGATCTGTTCAAAAACAGGCAAAACATCGTCTTAAGCCAATTCAAACTGGTATATATCAATATATACGTATAAAATCGATTTTGTTCAGAACAGAGGTCAAAAGACAGGTATAAAGAACTCGTTATCGATATGACCAATATTGGTACATACCTCGCGAGAAGGTATGGCTTTATAACTAATGTAATACATACGAGATATATTCTGATATCAAACACACAACATGTGTTGCTTATCGTGAAATTTTCGTATATCAAATTACTTACTTAAAATACATTAGTTTCGCGATATGCAAATTTCATTAGTCCTATCAAAAGTATAGATACTCCTATCATTCAGAGGTCCACTGAAGACACACAAGAATATTTACCTGTAACATTTGTGTATATATTTGTGTTGTAGGTGAACCACGTCAAGTCGCGAGAAATGAAACTGACCAAAAGTATAATTTAGCAACAGGTGATATTTTGGTCATGAATGCCTTGTTCCTCTCGAATCCGGAGCCAACTTTTTCTTGGTTCTTCCAAGCATCACCGGACACAGTTGTTACACCTTTAGTCGACGGAACAGACAATTTTGCTATCCATAACACCTTTGTGATGATGAATCTGTCTGCCGTATCGGTTGGGACACGTACAGATATACGGGAGACCTGGTATGGTGTCTACAGTGTAACGGCGACGAACAGTCAGGGCAGTAACACGTTCAGTTTTATAGTGGAAGGAAAAAGTAAATAACTATGCTCATTTTTTCCGATTTTACCTTCCTGATATTTATATATTCTCCCCGTAGTGTTATTCAACCCAAAAGAGGGAGAAAAGTTTCTAAATGTGCATAATTCGTGTAATTATTATATATTGGTAAGGGACATGCATCTATATTAATATGATAAATTACCTACGAGGAGATGTTCATTGCGTATGAATCAACATTATATGTATTTAAACAATGTTGTTGATAGGGTGTGTTCCAATATTTCTTCTTTATTTAAACACTATTTCAACTGAACTATGCTTAATTTTGGAGAAATATTCCAATGTATTAATGGCTTAAGTAACGTCGTGACTTTGGAATAACTATATCTTGTTGTAATACTGTAGACATGCCGAAACTGCCGAAGAGCTTATCAGTTAGCTGTGGAAATCCCCATTCCGTCGAAGTGATGTGGACAAATGGTGGAAACACCGAGTACTTTCGTGTTTTATACAGCACCGACAATTTCCTACAGTCAGTAATAGATCCAGCGACGATCTACAAACAGGTGGACGGAAATGACGTGTACAGTGTAACTATCGACAAACTAGATGGGGGACAGCTGTACTTCTTTAAGGGTTGTAGCATACAACTCGGACGGTAACATCACATCACTTGAGTCTTCAGGATGTAGAGTCCAGGAAGGTACGATGTGTTATAAAAATGACACTTTTTTTTTTTTTACAATATAACATAAAATTCATCGAAATTCTTATCAATTAGAAAGTATCTTGTGTATTTTAAGCAGGCAACATTATAGTTTGGCTTTGCATAATTATGACACGATATTACCTGCTTCTATTGTAATGATAAGGTAATGACATTATCTGTTTCCATTGTAATGATAAAGTAATGACATTCACTGTTTACATTGTAATGATATGGTATTGACATTAACTGTTTACATTGTTATGATAAGGTAATGACATTAACTTTTTACATTGCAATGATTCTGTAATGACATTAACTGTTTAAATTGTAATGATAATGTAATGACATTAACTTTTTACATTGCAATGATTCTGTAATGACATTAACTGTTTACATTGTAATGATTCTGTAATGACATTAACTGTTTACATTGTGATGATAATGTAATGACATTAACTGTTTACATTGTAATGATACTGTAATGTCATTAACTGTTTACATTGTAATGATAAGGTAATGACAGTAACTGTTTACATTGTAATGATCCTGTAATGACATTAACTGTTTACATTGTAATGATAAGGTAATGACATTAACTGTTTACATTGTGATGATAATGTAATGACATTAACTGTTTACATTGTAATGATACTGCAATGTCATTAACTGTTTACATTGTAATGATAAGGTAATGACATTAACTGTTTACATTGTAATGATCCTGTAATGACATTAACTGTTTACATTGTAATGGTAAGGTAATGGCATTAACTGTTTACATTGTAATGATGAGGTAATGACATTAACTGTTTACATTGTAATGTAATGAAATTAACTGTTTACAATGTGATGATTATGTAATGACATTAACTGTTTACAATGTGATGATAATGTAATGACATTAACTGTTTACATTGTAATGATAAGGTAATGACATTAAGTGTTTACAATGTGATGATAATGTAATGACATTAACTGTTTACATTGTGATGATAATGTAATGACATTAACTGTTTACAATGTGATGATAATGTAATGACATTAACTGTTTACAATGTGATGATAAGATAATGACATTAAGTGATTTTGTTCTGTTAATACCTTAAGTTTGAATTACTCTTTAACCGGATTGATACTCTAACATATTAGTTCACATGGACGTTTTTTTCTCCCATTAGATACATGTAGCCCTAACAGCTTGTACGTAACAGGAGTTGTACTGACGTGTATAAGCGGCCTCATGATCACGCTTACGTTTGGACTTGGAATCTTCATCACTCGTACGTATACATTAGGATTATAACAATCTATTTTTCTCGTTATTCTTATTTTTGATGACAGCTTGATCAAAATTATCAAATTTGTTTGTTTTACAGGAAAAGGGCGTCTGCCATTCTGGTAAGTAGGCATCCAATTCGAAATTATATGGTAATATATCAAGGGGTACTATAATTTCACGTGTCTCCATGTACGTGAATTACCCATTCATATATATGTAGACATAACTATAAACATGGTCATATGTTGTCAATTAATTTCTATTTTTGTTAACAGTTCCAGTAAATGTCAGCAACGCAAGAGCCAGGAATTCGATAACGTGCAACTTTCAGGACGAGGTATTTCAATAGAATGGCACAAGTAGAAATGACGGAATTCTATAAAATCCATTAGAAAAAAAGAAGTGAAAAACACTAATGTTTCTGTAAAATGCTTGTTACATTAATTGTTTAAGTTTGATATTCTGTTTCCAAAGGATCCTGGAGGTAAAGTTAAAGACCGTACAAACTCCACAAAATGTAAGGCGGTAAATTAAAAGTTAAAAGTTTAATGAACATGTTTGAACCAAATTGAACTTTTTCATAAATATTTGCATTGTTCAGATACCGGCGATATGAAACCGTTGCACAGACTATCTTAGTACTTGTTTTGTAGTTAAACATGTTGTGCTTATAACTATACATGTGTGATTAGGATATTCTCGTTTCTCATTCAATAGGAACGATTACACAAGAAGGCGAAAGGTAAACATTTTATGAACTATTTGAAATGGAACATACCATAACATAAAAGTTCTTCGTGTGTTAATGTTCGTAAAACTAATCCGCCAATCACGTTTATTTTCGGTGTTAAGAACATACATACATCAGTACAAGGGATTCTCGAACACATAAGAGTGGGTTTGAATTGTTTAATTAATATTCCTGTATTGATGTATTAAAAATGTCTTTAAAAATAAAAAAAAAATATATAAAAAAAAAATTCCTTATTCACCTTTTCACAAAGATAACTGCCCTCATTGACATTTAAATTGATAACGACACTCATATTTCACTTGACTCTAAATATACATTGGCAGGGTAAGATTAACTGAAGCTAAGGGATGTTCGATGGATATTTTTTTTAATATGTCATGCATGTTTTACAATGTCGCAAAAAAAAATAAACATGTTGTGTCGGAATATATTGATATTTTTACTACACACAGATCGTACCAGGAACTTGATACAAGCCAGGTAGCCAAAGCCTCTGTATATTCTGAAATAAGAACACAAGAAATTAGAGGTAAACTAAACTTTGTTAATTTTCATCTTTGTTTCCGGACATTCCTAGGATAACGCACGCGCGATGTGTTTAATGTCCGGTCGAGCTCGCGCGAATGTTCCGGACATACTAGCTAATTATCTACGCGGATTAAGATATATTTCCCCGACCGGAAGTTTGGTGTAAAAAGTCGCCATTATGTGTGTGTGACACAAATGCTCAAGTAATATTCGATGTCGTCTATGAAGCAGAAGAGGCTTACCGAACACCGGGTGTTATTCTCCTTTAATAGGGCTCCACGCAACTCTATAGTTATTGTTCTTATTTCGTCCTTCTATAATCAATGTTGACAAAGAATTTTGGTTTCCTTTTGATGCCAGTATGTTCTGTTGTTTTTAAAATGTCAAAAATTTAATGCAGTTCCCATTTTTTTTTGGAAACAGGAAGTGAACTGGTGTTACACAATTCAGTTATTAAATCGTTGGAAAGATTATGTTACACACAAGTTAAAGTAGTAAGGGATTTAAAATAGTTTATTTTTGTGTTATTCGTGATCAAATTTATCTCAATGTTTCCTGCATACTGTACTTGTAGGTAACAATGACAATGAAGCCAATCAGAGGTAAGTATAATTACATGTAGTATGCTACAATGGTTTTACGACTGCATTAATACAGATATCGTCGGTTTTCCAGAACCATGTGAACGTGAATATTGTCGATTACAGCTTTTGATATAAAAATAATATTTTTCTAACTTGTGTGGAGTGACACACTTTTCAAATAATATATAACAATTTTCTTTTTCTATCAAGATGTTCACTCTTTTTCAGCAGTAACTACGAGTCATTGGAAGGACGGTCCAAACCAAACGTCTATGAGGAGCTACAAACTGCTTCATCTGGTAAGTTGTTACAATTAATGAAAATTATTATATTGGTAATATACGTTACTTAAAATAGAACATAAAATCATGATATCAAAATATCATTGACGGTACATTCTCCTCTCTTAGAAACAACTACATGTACTATTGCTTATTTTGATATATTACAACTTTGAGACCAATTTGGGAAAAAAACTATTGGAAGTAAAAGAAAAAAATAAACGTCTTAATCAAGGATAAATGTAATCTTCTTTTCAGGTAGCAGCGCTTTATACACTAATACCACCATAGCGAAGGGCACTGCTCAACATGACATATAAAACGTCACAAGGAAGATTTAGTTTACTTTCTGGGAATGTTAACACGTACAAACGAAAAAGATGTTTTGAGAAGTTAATGCCATTTAGTGTCACACATTTATTTGTCAGTATTTAATACACTAGTTTGATGTTGTCAGTATTTGATACACTAGTTTGATGTTGTCATTTTGTGATTCGTTGCGACCAGGAAACACATTTCCGCTTATTTCAGTGTTCCCGGTATCGTTCGTGTCAATTGGGATCTGAAATGTACAGGAAGAATGTAAACGAGCCAAAAGCGTGCAACTGAAGTGGGTTCATATATGATTAATATAAAATGTCCATGTATCTAGGTTACCAGCGAAGTACCTTTAAAGTAGAAACGGGATAAACATCTAACATCATGAAAATTCATATAACTTTTTGCAGATTTTTTTATTTTTTATTTTTCACATTATATGTCAGACCAGAACAGACACATGCTATATATCGATAAAGTATTTCTTTGAAAAAATAACTAACCAAAACATAGAAAAGGTCCACAATATTTGCATATAGAGTTACTGCAGTAGTCTAAAATTTTGGGTTTGATGCACTTGATTTCATATAGAAGTTATCATTATGCTGAGTTCTGATACCTGATTCACATCCAAAAGCATAGTTTGTATAACAGACTACGGTGATGTACAATTCGAGACGTATTAGAAGGATTAACTTACATTTATATATTGTATGGAATATATTATATATATATTTCTTTTAAACTTCATCATTCGAACATAACTTGCTCTCCAACACAGGATGATATTTTCATAAGATCTGTTTTCTTATATTCATTTTATTGTTTAGAGTTTGATATCAGATACTTGTGCTCAACGATGTTTTTTTTCAAACATCAACGAATCTTAATAATGTCATATTTTTTCTGATTTCCAATAGCATATATAAAGTTCAAGTTAATGGCTTAAAAATGATATATGTTCAAACCATATCACAATCATTTCTTTTTACATAATCTCACAACTTGCGTCTTTAGCATAACAATGTAAAACTTATAACACCATACCCTACTCATCTTGTGAACTTATCAGACATCATAGGAACTTATTTAGATATTTTAGTATACAGTTTTTGAAAGTCGTATAAATGCCATGTTGTTTAGAGATAGTATTTGTTTACTTCATCTTTAAAGGCTTTATGTGGCATATTGTGTATAATGTCTAACATAACTCGTGATTATGACTAAAGAAAGACAACTCCTACGAAACGTTAACCTTAAGGTCACAGGTCAAACAGCTTGTAAACGACATGTGATGTTATTTATTACTTAATTTCTATGGCGAATACACTTTCATGTTTCTTTAGTAAAATGCGTCCTTTTTAAAACTATGTTGTTGAGTCACCTTCCTATCAAAGAACCATTAGTTTGTTGGTGTGGACTATATCAATTATGTACAAGTGTCAACTTGAATGATTTACCTTCTCCCAGTTTTAAAAAACACGTTTTGATATAATAATTCGTATGTTTGCTGCACTTTACATTGTGTTTTTTTTAGTAAAGTGTGTATCAATACTTTTTTCCTGTTTGCAAGGTATAACCTTTATTATTTCCAATAATTATGTTCTCGCAGTTTAAAAAATCGTTTTCGTATAATTGTCCTTTTTTGTGCGTCGCTTATAGTTAGTAGTTTTGTAAAGTATAATATATGTCAATATTAATTGTTAAGATTTTTTTTCTATAATAGTTTATCAAATTTAGAATTAAGTTTTGATATATTACAGATTGATTGTAACTGAGTGTAAAAGTGTTTCCCTTCGGATTTGTAACCAATTACTCATTTGTGTATTCATTTATTTTTAATTCTAGAAGCTCTGGTAGGCCATTGTACATTTGTCTCAAGTGATATAAACCTATTGTTAAGTACATCTAATCAATCATAGTTATATCTGATTTAGTCACCAGTTACTTTCAAGAAAACATTAAGTTAGTGGCTCTTGATTCTTAACTCGTAAAATATATAGCGTGTTATAGGGACCAACCAACCAATTGTTTTCCCATAGGCTTTAGTGTTAACGTTTTGGAGTATTTCATTCAAATTCTTGAATTCAATATGACAATTATAGTTTATAACAAAAGTTTAGGGTCTGATATAACACCAAAATCAAAACAAAAAAATGGGTCCTTCTGCTCAAATTTTCTCCAGGGTAACCATTTTGAAAATGGGTGAATTTTGCAGTAAAGTAAAAATTAAATGTTTACCTGTTTATTATTATTACCTGCACATTTGGGAAAAAATAAATCGGACTTATGAAATTTTTATCAATATTTCTTATTGATTGTTACATATCTATTTTCTTACTTCATAATAAACTGGCTAATCAGTGGCTCAACCTTCTATACACTACACAGGGGCTGTTTCAAAAATATATTTTTTTTCAATTGGTTGGTTGTTCCCTATAAGGATTAAGAGTTTATTAAGAAAACAAATATTCATCAAATAGTCTGTTCAGATAACTTTAATAATACTGAGGGAATAAGATTTTTGCATTTAAAAAAATACTGATATTGCAAAGTAGATACACAAAGTAAAACTATCTGGTTCAACGATTGCTTGTATTTTAAAAACAACCAAATACATTTCATCATTGTATATATGTCAAATTTTCTTCACAAATCAAAATTTATTGTGGATTAAAGACATTCCCTCAAAAACTTCGTCTTCTTGTCATCTGTCATTTTAACTTAAAGAAGAATATTCATACATGAATCAATTGATGGCGACTTGCAAATATGTATAATCACCAACTCTCGGTTGACCTGTAGTGTAGTTAAAACGATTGTGTATGTATCTCCCTTATCTTGCGCAGTCTTCTGACTACGGAGGTATTCAAATCCCTGATAAATATTCAAAAACTAGGTTTAAAAAACAACAACTTTGTGATGAAACTTTAATGTTGTAGTTCTGTAGTGTGTACACTAGTATTTGAACGTATGCTGCGAGACTGGGGTGTTATCTATATTTATCCCATAACTACGCTTGTTTCACAACTGATATGGCACGTGATGAAATTCGTAGCAGTGTGTTATTGTTTTTGTTTACACACCGCAGTATGTAACCACTTTCTAAGCCTCCGATTGATCATTTGTGACCCACAACTAATCTGATTGGCTAACCTCTGGCTAAAGCTCGTGTCTTTGCAAAATTAGACAATTAACTAACTCGAGTTGGATAAGAATGATAAACAATCTCCACTCGTTGGGGAACCTCTATTTATTATTAACGCGCCACCGTTAAGATAACCTCTCAATAGTAACACATTATGTGTGACGGATATTGTTTCGATCGGTCGTTTTTCCCCGGGAAAATATTGAGAAGAATCTCGACATTCATCAACCGTATTTGGTGCACTAAAGACATCAATGTAACATTGTTTTGCAACGGTTTAGAAGGATGAAGACCCAGTACCAGTTTGTTCATCAAGTCACAAACTGGACACGGATATGTGACGTCAATGCGATTCTTAGTAACGTCAACGAAAGATCAGGGCAAACAAAGTTCGGGTCAAAGTTCGAAATTTCAGCCAATCAAAAGACCGGAATATCATAAGACATCTATACAACTAGTGATATATCGATGTATCGATTCAACTGTCAGTATTTTATTGCAGCAGAAATCAAAGAATTAAACATGTTAAATTGGTTGCAGATCACACTGACACGAGTGTAAGATTCTATTGACGACATAAGTTATTTTTATGAGAAAATAAGAGAAAACATTCACAATAAACAAACAAGACTCACTACCACACCAAAACAAATCATATGATGCCATTACAACGTCTTCCATTTCAATATCTTTAACGGCACAAGAGTGTTACCACATACGTCACACATGTTTTATGTTTGTATGACATGGTCATATATGACAGGGCAGATAATGACAGTTTTTGACGATGTAAGTATTTGTATATAGTAGATTTTATGATTTTGGGGTAATACTCTTACATGTGTTTATTGTTGATTGGATTTTTTCACTGAGCGTGGGCATAAATCACTTAAAAAATAAAAGTGGTTTTATTT
>NC_047027.1:30222851-30402040 GCF_902652985.1 Pecten maximus | reverse complement strand
CAGGCACCAAATAATATCTAGTATCCATTTCTAGACAGCTATCTCAGCTATCGACAGTAGTAGTTGTTATCGGGACTACCGGTGTTCTGACAGATCATATGATTAAAACCTGTCTGCATTAAAACTGGCATTTTTATTGTGTTGATATACTTCTATAACAATTTTACACAATTTACAAAACGAAAATGTATTCAAGTCTCTGGCGTTACAAAACTAGATCGACAATGCAATTTCGAAATGAGCTTTATTGATATTATCCTAATGCGGAAACCTAACTTACTTATCACCTGGATTATATGATGCATGTGAAGTTTGGAGAATCTTGTTATATCATGTAATTCTTAATAGTAAGAAATCCTTACCAATGAGGTTTACTTTTTGACTTATGATTTGATATAAACTTATTTTCAATGATTCAAGCGATGCATTTTGTAAAAAGATAGGCATTTCCTGATTTGTTCAAAACAGGCAAAACATCGTCTTAAACCAATTCAAACTGGTATATATCATAATATACGTATAAAATCGATTTGGTTCATAGCAAAGGTATAAAGACAGGTAAAAAAGAACTAGTTATCGATATGATCAATATTGGTGCATACCTCGTATATCAAAATTATTTACTTAAAATACATTAGTTTCGCGTTACGCAAATTCCATTAGACCTATCAAAAGTATAGATACTCCTATCATTCAGAGGTCTATTGAAGACACGAATTAATATTTACCTGTAACATTTGTTTATATATTTGTGTTGTAGGTGAACCACGTCGAGTCGCGAGAAATGAAACTGACCAAAAGTATAATTTAGCAACAGGTGATATTTTGGTCATGAATGCCTTGTTCCTCTCGAATCCGGAGCCAACTTTCTCTTGGTCCTTCCAAGCATCACCGGGCACAGTTGTTACACCTTTAGTCGACGGAACAGACAATTTTGCTATCCATAACACCTTTGTGGTGATGAATCTTTTTTTCGTATCGGTTGGGGCACGTACATATATACGGGAGACCTGGTATGGTGTCTACAGTGTAACGGCGACGAATAGCCAGGGCAGTAACACGTTCAGTTTTATAGTGGAAGGAAAAAGTAAATAACTATGCTCATTTTTACTATTTTACCTTCCTGATATTTATATATTCTCCCCGTAGTGTTATTCAAATCAAAAGAGGGAGAACAGTTTCTAAATGTACATAATTCGTGTAATTATTATATATTGGTAAGGGACATGCATCTATATTAATATGATAAATTACCTACGAGGAGATGTTCATTGCGTATGAATCAACATTATATGTATTTAAACAATGTTGTTGATAGGGTGTGTTCCCATATTTCTTCTTTATTTAAACACTATTTCAACTGAACTATGCTTAATTTTGGAGAAATATTCCAATGTATTAATGGCTTAAGTAACGTCGTGACTTTGGAATAACTATATCTTGTTGTAATAATGTAGACATGCCGAAACTGCCGAAGAGCTTATCAGTTAGCTGTGGGAATCCCCATTCCGTCGAACTGATGTGGACAAATGGTGGAAACACCGAGTACTTTCGTGTTTTATACAGCACCGACAATTTCCTACAGTCAGTTATAGATCCAGCGACGATCTTCAAACAGGTGGACGGAAATGACGTGTACAGTGTAACTATCGACACACTAGATGGGGGACAGCTGTACTTCTTTAAGGTTGTGGCATACAACTCGGACGGTAACATCACATCACTTGAGTCTTCAGGATGTAGAGTCCAGGAAGGTACGATGTGTTAAAAAAATGACACTTTTTTACAATATAACATAAAATTCATCGAAATTCTTATCAATTAGAAAGTATCTTGTGTATTTTAAGCAGGCAACATTATAGTTTGGCTTTACATAATAAGGACACGATATTACCTGTTTGCATTGTAATGATAAGGTAATGACATTAACTGTTTACATTGTAATGATAAGGTAATGACATTAACTGTTTACATTGTAATGATAAGGTAATGACATTAACTGTTTGCATTGTAATGATACTGTAATGACATTAACTTTTTACAATGTGATGATAAGGTAATGACATTAACTGTTTACATTGTAATATGGTAATGACATTAACTGTTTAAATTGTAATGATATGGTATTGACATTAACTGTTTAAATTGTAATGATAAGGAAATGACATTAACTGTTTACATTGTGATAATAAGGTAATGACATTAACTGTTTACATTGTGATGATAAGGTAATGACATTAACTGTTTACATTGTAATGATACTGTAATGACATTAACTTTTTACAATGTAATGATAAGGTAATGACATTAACTATTTACATTGTAATTATAAGTTAATGACATTAACTGTTTACATTGTAATGATAAGGGAATGACATTTACTGTTTACATTGTAATTATAACATAATGACATTAACTATTTACATTGTAATGATAAGGCAATGGCATCAACTGTTTACATTGTAATGATAAGGTAATGACATTAACTGTTTACATTGTGATGATAATGTAATGACATTAACTGTTTACAATGTGATGATAAGATAATGACATTAAGTGATTTTGTTTTGTTAATACCTTAAGTTTGAATTACTCTTTAACCGCATTGATACTCTAACATATTAGTTCACAGGACGTTTTTTTCTCCCATTAGATACATGTAGCCCTAACAGCTTGTACGTAACAGGAGTTGTACTGACGTGTATAAGCGGCCTCATGATCACGCTTACGTTTGGACTTGGAATCTTCATCACTCGTACGTATACATTAGGATTATAACAATATATTTTTTTTCGTTATTCTTATTTTTTATGACAGCTTGATCAAAATTATCAAATTTGTTTGTTTTACAGGAAAAGGGTGTCTGCCATTCTGGTAAGTAGGCATCCAATTCGAAATTATATGGTAATATATCAAGGGGTACTATAATTTCACGTGTCTCCATGTACGTGAATTATCCATTCATATATATGTAGACATAACTATAAACATGGTCATATGTTGTCAATTAATTTATATTTTTGTTAACAGTTCCAGTAAATGTCAGCAACGCAAGAGCCAGGAATTCGATAACGTGCAACTTTCAGGACGAGGTATTTCAATAGAATGGCACAAGTAGAAATGACGGAATTCTATAAAATCCATTAGAAAATAAAAGTGAAAAACACTAATGTTTCTGTAAAATGCTTGTTACATTAATTGTTTAAGTTTGATATTCTGTTTCCAAAGGATCCTGGAGGTAAAGTTAAGGACTGAACAAACTCCACAAAATGTAAGGCGGTAAATTAAAAGTTAAAAGTTTAATGAACATGTTTGAACCAAATTGAACTTTTTCATAAATCTTTGCATTGTTCAGATACCGGCGATATGAAACCGTTGCACAGACTATCTTAGTACTTGTTTTGTAGTTAAACATGTTGTGCTTATAACTATACATGTGTGATTAGGATATTCTCGTTTCTCATTCAATAGCAACGATTACACAAGAAGGCGAAAGGTAAACAATTTATGAACTATTTGAAATGGGGCATATCATAACATAAAAGTTCTTTGTGTGTTAATGTTCGTAAAACTAATCCGCCAATCACGTTTACTTTCGGTGTTAAGAACATACATACATCAGTACAAGGGATTCTCGAACACATAAAAGTGGGTTTGAATTGTTTAATTAATATCCGTATTCACCTTTTCACAAATATAACTGCCCTCATTGACATTTAAATTGATAACGACACTCATATTTCACTTTACTCTAAATATACATTAACAGGGTAAGATTAACTGAAGCTAAGGGATGTTCGATGAATATTTTTTATATTTCTTATATCATGCATGTTTTACAATGTCGCAAAAAAAAAATAAACATGTTTTATCGGAATATATTGATAATTTACTACACACAGATCGTACCAGGAACTTGATACAAGCCAAGTAGCCAAAGCCTCAGTATATTCTGAAATAAGAACACAAGAAATTGGAGGTAAAATAAACTTTGTTAATTTTCATCTTTGTTTCCGGACATTCCTAGGATAACGCACGCGCGATGTGTTTAATGTCCGGTCGAGCTCGCGCGAATGTTCCGGACATACTAGCTGATTATCTACGCGGATTAAGATATATTTCCTCGACCGGAAGTTTGGTGTAAAAAGTCGCCATTATGTGTGTGACACAAATGCTCAAGTAATATTCGATGTCGTCTATGAAGCAGAAGAGGCTTACCGAACACCGGGTGTTATTCTCCTTTAATAGGGCTGCACGCAACTCTATAGTTATTGTTCTTATTTCGTCCTTCTATAATCAATTTTGACAAAGCATTTTGGTTTCCTTTTGATGCCAGTATGTTCTGTTGTTTTCAAAATGTCAAAAATTTAATGCAGTTCCCATTTATTTTTGGAAACAGGAAGTGAACTGGTGTTACACAATTCAGTTATTAAATCGTTGGAAAGATTATGTTACACACAAGTTAAAGTAGTAAGGGATTTAAAATAGTTTATTGTTGTGTTATTCGTAATCAAATTGATCTCATTGTTTCCTGCATACTGTACTTGTAGGTAACAATGACAATGAAGCCAATCAGAGGTAAGTATAATTACATGTAGTATGCTACAATGGTTTTACGACTGCTATAATACAGATATCGTCGGTTTTCAAGAACCATGTGAACGTGAATATTGTCGATTACAGCTTTTGATATAAAAATAATATTTTTCTAACTTGTGTGGAGTGACACACTTTTCAAATAATATAAAACAATTTTCTTTTTCTATCAAGATGTTCACTCTTTTTCAGCAGTAACTACGAGTCGTTGGAAGGACGGTCCAAACCAAACGTCTATGAGGAGCTACAAACTGCTTCATCTGGTAAGTTGTTACAATTAATGAAAATTATTATATTGGTAATATACGTTACTTAAAATAGAACATAAAATCATGATATCAAAATATCATTGACGGTACATTCTCCTCTCTTAGAAACAACTACATGTACTATTGCTTATTTTGATATATTACAACTTTGAGACCAATTTGGGAAAAACTATTGGAAGTAAAAGAAAAAAATAAACGTCTTAATCAAGGATAAATGTTGTTTTTTCAGGTAGCAGCGCTTTATACACTAATACCACCATAGCGAAGGGCACTGCTTAACATGACATATAAAACGTCACAAGGAAGATTTAGTTTACTTTCTGGGAATGTTAACACGTACAAACGAAAAAGATGTTTTGAGAAGTTAATGCCATTTAGTGTCACACATTTATTTGTCAGTATTTAATACACTAGTTTGATGTTGTCAGTATTTGATACACTAGTTTGATGTTGTCAGTATTTGATACACTAGTTTGATGTTGTCAGTATTTGATACACTAGTTTGATGTTGTCATTGTGTGATTCGTTGCGACCAGGAAACACATTTCCGCTTATTTCAGTGTGCTTCATAATCCCGGTATCGTTCGTGTCAAGTGGGATCTGAAATGTACAGGAAGAATGTAAACGAGCCAAAAGCGTGCAACTGAAGTGGGTTCATATATGATTAATATAAAATGTCCATGTATCTAGGTTACCAGCGAAGTACCTTTAAAGTAGAATCGGGATAAACATCTAACATCATGAAAATCCATATAACTTTTTGCAGATTTTTTTCATAAACTGATATCGCGATGGTGATAATAACATTTAATACAGGAAAAAAGCAATATATTTTATCCTTAAATGTGAAATTTATAATTTCGAGAAGTTAACGTCTATTAGAGATACCTAGTATTGTCAGCGTCAATGATTGATTTGTTTTAAATGGATTTGTAAAACATCCTCTTTGTGACGTCATATTTACGTTACCGTCGAGTAAAGCAGTACACGACAGGTTGTCCCTGCACAGTTTCCTTACCTATTGTATTCCTGTCACACACAAAGAGCTGTTTGAAGAGAAATGCATTTTTGATTTGTTATGCATAATATGGTACTTTATTTTTCACATTATATGTCAAACCAGAACAGACACATGCTAAATATCTATAAAGAATTTCTTTGAAAAAATATCTATACAAATCATGGAAAAAGTCCACAATATTTGCATATAGAGTTACTGCAGTAGTGTAAAATTTTGTGTTTTATGAACTTGAGAAATGCATTTTTGATTTGTTATGCATAATATGGTACTTTATTTTTCACATTATATGTCAAACCAGAACAGACACATGCTAAATATCTATAAAGAATTTCTTTGAAAAAATATCTATACAAATCATGGAAAAAGTCCACAATATTTGCATATAGAGTTACTGCAGTAGTGTAAAATTTTGTGTTTGATGAACTTGATTTCATATAGAAGTTACCATTATGCTGAGTTCTGATACCTGATTCACATCCAAAGCATAGTTTGTATAACTGACTGTGGTGATGTACAATTCGAGACGTATTAGATGGATTAACTTACATTTATATATTGTATGGAATATATTATATATATATATTTCTTTTAAACTTCATCATTCGAACATAACTTGCTCTCCAACACAGGATGATATTTTCATGAGATCTGTTTTCTTATATTCATTTTATTGTTTAGAGTTTGATATCAGATACTTGTGCTCAACCATGTTTTTTTTCAAACATCAACGAATCTTAATAATGTCTTTTTTTTTTCTGATTTCCAATAGCATATATAAAGTTCAAGTTAATGGCTTAAAAATGATATATGTTCAAACCATATCACAATCATTTCTTTTTACATAATCTCACAACTTGCGTCTTTAGCATAACAATGTAAAACTTATAACACCATACCCTACTCATCTTGTGAACTTATCAGACATCATAGGAACTTATTTAGATATTTTAGTATACAGTTTTTGAAAGTCGTATAAATGCCATGTTGTTTAGAGATAGTATTTGTTTACTTCATCTTTAAAGGCTTTATGTGGCATATTGTGTATAATGTCTAACATAACTCGTGATTATGACTAAAGAAAGACAACTCCTACGAAACGTTAACCTTAAGGTCACAGGTCAAACAGCTTGTAAACGACATGTGATGTTATTTATTACTTAATTTCTATGGCGAATACACTTTCATGTTTCTTTAGTAAAATGCGTCCTTTTTAAAACTATGTTGTTGAGTCACCTTCCAATCAAAGAACCATTAGTTTGTTGGTGTAGACTACATTATGTAGAAGTGTCAACTTGAATGATTTACCTTCTCCCAGTTTTGAAAACACGTTTTGATATAATAATTCTTATTTTTGCTGCACTTTACATTGTACTTTTTTTTAGTTAAGTGTGTATCAATACCTTTTTTCTGTTTGCAAGGTATAACCTTTTTTTATTTCCAATAATTATGTTCTCGCATTTTACAAAAAATCGTTTTCGTATAATTGTTCTTATTTGTGCGGTGCTTATAGTTAGTAGTTTTGTAAAGTATAATATATGTCAATATTAATTGTTAAGATTTTTTTCTATAATATTTTATCAAATTTAGAATTAAGTTTTGATATATTACAGATTGATTGTAACTGAATGTAAATTTGATTCCCTTCGGATTTGTAACCAATTACTCATTTGTGTATTCATTTTTTTTTTATTCTAGAAGCTCTGGTAGGCCATTGTACATTTGTCTCAAGTGATATAAACTTATTGTTTAGTACACCTAATCAATCATAGTTATATCTGATTTAGTCACCAGTTACTTTCAAGAAAACATTAAGTTAGTCGCTCTTGATTCTTAACTCGTAAAATATATAGCGTGTTATAGGGACCAACCAACCAATTGTTTTCCCATAGGCTTTAGTGTTAACGTTTTGGAGTATTTCATTCAAATTCTTGAATTCAATATGACAATTTTGGTTTATAACAAAAGTTTAGGGTCTGATATAACACCTAATCAAAACAAAAAATGGGTCATTCAGCTCAAATTTTCTCCAGGGTAACCATTTTGAAAATGGGTGAATTTCGCAGTAAAAATTCTCAAAAATCTTAAATGTTTACCTGTTTATTATTATTACCTGCACATTTGGGAAAAAATCAATCGGACTTATGAAATTTATATCAATATTTCTTATTGATAGTTACCTATCAGGCTACATATCTATTTTCTTACTTCATAACATACTGGCTAATTAGTGGCTCAACTTTCTATACACTACACAGGGGCTGTTTCAAAAATATATTTTTTCAATTGGTTGGTTGTTCCCTATAAGGATTAATAGTTTATTAAGAAAACAAATATTCATCAAATAGTCTGTTCAGATAACTTCAATTATGCTGAGGGAATAAGATTTTTGCATCTAAAAAAATAATGATATTGAAAAGTAGATACACAAAGTAAAACTATCTGGTTCAACGATTGCTTGTATTTTAAAAACAACCAGGTAAATTTCATTCATGTATATATGTCAAATTTTCTTCACAAATCAAAATTTATTGTGGATTAAAGACATTCCCTCAAAAACTTCGTCTTCTTGTCATCTGTCATTTTAACTTAAAGAAGAATATTCATACATGAATCAATTGATGGCGACTTGCAAATATGTATAATCACCAACTCTCGGTTGACATGTAGTGTAGTTTAAACGAGTGTGTATGTATCTCCCTTATCTTGCGCAGTCTTCTGACTACGGAGGTAAACAAATCCCTGATAAATATTCAAAAAACTAGGTTTAAAAAAACAACAACTTTGTGATGAAACTTTAATGTTGTAGTTCTGTAGTCTGTAAACTAGTATTTGAACGTATGCTGCGAGACTGGGGTGTTATCTATATTTATCCCATAACTACGCTTGTTTCACAACTGATATGGCACGTGATAAAATTCGTAGCAGTGTGTTATTGTTTTTGTTTACACACCGCAGTATGTAACCACGTTCTAAGCCTCCGATTGATCATTTGTGACCCACAACTAATCTGATTGGCTAACCTCTGGCTAAAGCTCGTGTCTTTTCAAAATTAGACAATTAACTAACTCGAGTTGGATAAGAATGATAAACAATCTCCACTCGTTGGGGAACCTCTATTTATTATTAACGCGCCACCGTTAAGATAACCTCTCAATAGTAACACATTATGTGTGACGGATATTGTTTCGATCGGTCGTTTTTCCCCGAGAAAATATTGAAAGGAATCTCGACTTTCATCAACCGTATTTGGTGCACTAACGACATCAATGTAACATTGTTTTGCAACGGTTTAGAAGGATGTAGACCCAGTACCAGTTTGTTCATCAAGTCACAAACTGGACACGGATATGTGACGTCAATGCGATTCTTAGTAACGTCAACGAAAGATCAGGGCAAACAAAGTTCGGGTCAAAGTTCGAAATTTCAGCCAATCAAAAGACCGGAATATCATAAGACATCTATACAACTAGTGATATATCGATGTATCGATTCAACTGTCAGTATTTTATTGCAGCCGAAATCAAAGAATTAAACATGTTAAATTGGTCGCATATTGCACTGACACGATTGTAAGATTCTATTGACGACATAACCCATATTTATGAGAAAATAAGCGAAAACTTTCAAAATAAACAAACAAGACTAACAACCACACCAAAAACAAATCATATGATGCCATTACAAAGTCTTCCATTTCAATATCTTTAACGGCACAAGAGTGTTACCACATACGTCACACATGTTTTATGTTTGTATGACATGGTCATATGACAGGGTAGATAATGACAGTTTTTGACAATGTAAGTACTATGAAGATGATGATAGTAAAGTTTAATCGTGTATTTAATTATTGTACTGCGCGTGACATAAAATACTACTAATAAAACATTATTAAGTGTATAAAATAAATGAATTGTGTATAGTATAACATGGGATTTTTGTAAACTACATGTATGACCGATGGACATTCTGCTACTAGCATTTCACTTGAGAAAAATAATAAAATAAGACGGTATCACGAAACTCGACCAATGCTTCATCCTGCTGGATAGTGAGCGTCGATTTCACACAGGCTGTGAATAGATCTTACAACTGAATTACAAGCTAGACGATTAGCAGTCCCGTTACCTCGCAGCTAAGCGAGACGGAGTACGAACCTTCCGCTACAGCCACAGACTCCGAATGTCGGTTGTCGAAGGCCTGCGGAACATGTACTACGACTATGCCCACCAAAAAGCTGAAGACATATCCGGACTACGGAAGGATCTGTATGGCGAAATTGTGGATGTTGCTTCTGGATCAGAAGACGAAGATGAAGAGTAACTGAGACGCAGTCTTGAATCCTAACAACGGCCCTTTTCAGAGCCGAACACTTTTCTCTAAACGTGTCCATGAATCTCGAATTATACTCACACACACAAAACTGTGCTTCTGTTGTTATTTATCTATCGTCCTACACTACGTGATATACTAACTGACACTAACAAATCTAAATACATTGTAATTTAAATACATTTCAAAACCCTGTATTACGTATGATTAAAACAGAAAGTGACGGTTTGACATTTGCAAAAAAATGTCACTAGATTAGTTATTTACTATTTTTTATTAACTATATGTCAGTAATCTAATGAAGTGTGATACGATTGATTCCGATTGCACAGGGGCCGGACATATGGCAAGCCATGTTGTCATTTATTCAAGGAGCAACGTGGATCCAGGATTTTACCAAATTATATGAGATAACTTATAAACTCTATAAGATATCTTATATACTTTATAAGATATCTTATGTATTAAATGAGATATATTATATACTTTTCTTTATAAGATATCTTATATAATATATATCTCATAAAACTTGACTTTGTCTTTTTATCTTTTACTGTATTAAACAAACAATACACTCCGAATCGAAAACATCGCATGTAGAATCTACTCTGCCCCGAACATACTTATCTTACTCATTCAAACCGTTTGAAATGAGAAGACCCATCTGTATCCTATACATGCACCTCCCGATTCATATTTGCACATTGTATGCTTAATATCCAGCTTTCAAATATTTTAGTAATATATACAGTAAGTTACAAATATGAGACCTTTGTTCTACAATGTTACATTGGATCGAATATTCGACTCTTAAACATTTCTCATTTTGAGTGTAGACCTAACAAGGAGCGGGGAGACGGACATCGAGACCAGTAAAATAAAGGGTTATCTCAAAAGCGCTTTCCGTTTGCTGCACGAGCTCACCTCCATTTTAAAATCACAGTGACTTGGTAAGATTTCCCAGCAACACGGTCGGGAATCACGTGGACAGAAGATACGAATTCAAAATGGCAACAAAGTGTTTTGGGGTAGCATTAATACCAGGCTAATAACGTTAATTGACAAAACTACTATGACTTTTTCAAAACATTGCTCGCGAGTTCTCTCCTTTAATCTAGACAAGATTTCAAGGTTTCCGAGACATACAAAATCTTGCATTTATCTGAAATTTTATTTATTCACTACCGGGGAATTATACACAAGACATCATTTTAGGAAATCTGCGGTGCATCATAGAATAATGTGAATCAATAGGATTTGTTTTGAACAAACAAGGTTCTGTAAGTTTGTTGTCAGCATTTTTGTCGACAGTCTTGAATGGAACAGATATAGAAACCACATCATACATGCATATTTTTTTTTAGAATTTCAACAAAACAATCACAAAGAAGCAAAATAAGCAATTTACATGTACATTTTGTACATTTTGTACTTCGAGTACGAAGTGACTATTGTTTCGCTTTACCTCCACATTTGCAAGGCTAATAACATCTAAACCATATTTACCTGCTCCACTAGCAGTCAGGGTCATTATCAGAGAATTATTGTTCTTGAGCTTTAAACTTATTTGACTTCGACCTTTGGCCTAGTGACCTTGACATTTGATCAGTTGACTTTTCTAATTCCGACCGCTATCTCTTCATCATGACATAAAATATCCATCAGTGAAAAGATACAAAATTTGACTTTGACCTTTTGACCATATGACTTGTTTAAATGACCTCAACATGTATTGATAAATTGTATGTATGAATTGATAATCTTGGAAAATAAGTCCCATATAAATCGGTCAATACAAACCAAAGATATCATCTGGCAGCTTATTTTATTGAAGGACTGAAAAAAAGACGGACGGGCGAACTGACGAGATCGAACTGTGGAGTGTTTTGTCTGTGAGTTTGTTAGATGAGGTCCAAAAGCGTGTTTATTTATTAAGGCTTTCCTTTCATTATCCCTATGAAGTGTTTCGTCTGTAAATAGTATGGGAAATATTTCATTTAATATGCTTTTAAACGCATATGACATTAGTGTATAATTAACTGTTTTAACTACAACCAATGATCTTTCTTTGATTTTGAATATGTTAAAAGTGGGAATAAAATGTATGATATTAGTAATTTACGCATTATAAAACAGGTATCATTCTATGATATTACCTCGTTCTGAAAGTTGAATATCCTTGAACTCCTTCTGCTTTGGGCTCTGGCATTTGCTAAAAATATAGCAATATTTCATATTTGTATTTATATTTGATATCTACATTTACAATGACATTTGTTTATGTTTTAAAGCAAATTGCTGACGGTCTTTCAATCTTATACATGGGTTGATATATATCTGTTTATAGAACAGTCCCGTGTAAGATTCTATTAATACCGTATACAACATAATACGCTACTATAAACAAAGCCATTTTCGTGATTTTTTTTTTTTTTGACGAGTTCATCTTTAATTTTAGGAGCATTTATTATATAACAATAATTAATCCTATAAAGTAAATCGATATTACTTCTCCCACATTTACTTACCTACAGCACAGTTTTCTGTTTCCTACAAAATATCACATTAAATAACCCATGACATTAATAGCTATTCAATATTTTTAAAATAATGATCAGTTATCACATAACTCGGAAAACCTACTTTTTGACAGTTTTTACAGTGAACATGTCATACAGAGGTAGCCAATTTGTTATCCTCAATTTATGACGTAAAATCACTGTCCATATTGAAACATTAAAATTTATTTCTTACTGGCGCAGTGGAAATCGCTCAAGGGTATATAATGCTAGTGAAGTAAGCAAACATTACATGGATAAATTCACTGGCTAACAGCCGGATTATGTGACTATATAGATACTTACGTCTGAACACAATCTCGAGTCCAACTGTTAACAAAAGTGTGAGTACTCCAATGATCGTCAAGACAACTCCTGGTACATACATACTGTCAGTTCCACAGGCCATTCCATGTACCTGAAAAACTAATGAAGGGTTGTTCCATATATATTGATAACCTTCGACACATAGACTTGCTCTTGATTCTTTATGATTTTATTTTACAATTTACAAAAATGGAAATAATAAAGTCTCTTCAAATCCTAAATCTTATTAAGAATATATGTAATTTAAATACATTTGAGAGTTTCACACTCTCTATTCGTAAGACAAAAATGCTTTATGTGGGGAGTTGCAGCAATAATATAATATTTTGTTTGTTGTCTAATACAACACAAAATGCCTTCTTCATTTCACTGGTCAATATTATATTTCCTTGAGCAATAAAATATATGTATGCTCAGTTCTTTCGATCTAATGATTGGTTGTCGCTAAAAAAAATCATTTGCAGAATGATAAAATCAACTTTTTTTAAATGTGCACTCAGTTCTTCTATATACATACATTTAATCGTTTGTATTATTACGTGTTACACTATGTCGTTATTACGTGTTACACTATGTCGTTATTACGTGTTACACTATGTAGTTATTACGTGTAACATTATGTCGTTATTACGTGTTACACTATGGCGTTGTTACGTGTTAAACTATGTCGTTATTTCGTGTTACACTTTGTCGTCATTACGTGTTACACTATGTCGTTATTACGTGTTACACTATGTCGTTATTACGTGTTACACTATGTCGTTATTACGTGTTAAACTATGTCGTTATAACGTGTTACACTATGTCGTTATTTCGTGTTACACTTTGTCGTCATTACGTGTTACACTATGTCGTTATTACGTGTTACACTATGTCGTTATAACGTGATGAACTTTGTCGTTATTACGTGTTACACTATGTCGTTATTACGTCTTACGCAATGTCGTTATTACGTGTTACACTGTGTCGTTATTACGTGTTATTATGTGTTACACTATGTCGTTATTACGTCTTACGCAATGTCGTTATTACGTGTTACACTATGTCGTTATAACGTGATGTACTTTGTCGTTATTACGTGTTACACTATGTCGTTATTACGTCTTACGCAATGTCGTTATTACGTGTTACACTGTGTCGTTATTACGTGTTACACTATGTCGTTATAACGTGATATACTTTGTCGTTATTACGTGTTACACTATGTCGTTATTACGTGTTACACTATGTCGTTATTACGTGTTACACTATGTCGTTATAACGTGATATACTTTGTCGTTATTACGTGTTACACTATGTCGTTATTACGTGTTACTCTGTGTCGTTATTACGTGTTAAACTATGTCGTTATTACGTGTTACACTATGTCGTTACTACATGTCGTAATTACGTGCTAAACTATGTCGTTATTATGTGTTACACTGTTTCGTTATTACGTGTTAAACTGTGTCGTTATTACGTGTTTCACTGTGTCGTTATTACGTGTTACACTATGTCGTTATTACGTGTTACACTATGTCGTTATTACGTGTTACACTATGTCGTTATTACGTGTCACACTATGTCGTTATTGCGTAATACACTATGTCGTTATTACGTATTAAACTATTTTGTTATAACCTATTACACAATGTCGTTACTACGTGTTACACTATGTCGTTATTAAGTGTCACACTATGTCGTTATTACATGATACACTATGTCGTTATTACGTGTTACACTGTCGTTATTACGTTTTACACTATGTCGTTACTACGTGTTACACTATGTCCTTATTACGTGATACACTATGTCGTTATTACGTGTCACACAATGTCGTTATTACGTGTTACACTGTCGTTATTACGTTTTACACTATGTCGTTTCTACATGTCGTTATTACGTGTTACAACACTTCGTTATTACTTGTTACACTATGTCGTTATTACGTGTTACACTATGTCGTTATTACGTGTTACACTATGTCGTTATTACGTGTTACACTATGTCGTTATTACGTGTTTACTATGTCGTTATTAAAATTTACGCTTTGTCGTTTTTACATGTTATTACAAGCGGAGTTATCCCCTTATTATACCAAATTCTTCATTACGTATTAAGCTATCTATATTACGACATAAACTATTTATCTCTGTAGCGTCTCATTATTAGACATAATTGAAAGTATGAAAAGTTTTGTAACTACTGTCACCGCATTTTGAGATAATATGCAAATGCTGGGATATAAAACAGTCAACATATGTACTATCGACAATCTTCAATTTAAAGTCACATACAATAAAATAGTGTTTAAAATGTTTGTTTGTGTCCTTCTCGTCAAATTAAGTATCACGTAAACAATCTATAACTAAGCAAATTAATAAGTCGTAACACTGCATATATCAATACGAACCAGTAAGTCATGTATATAGATGTGCCTCTTTTGTTACAGATGTTTCCTTGTCTTTTTCAGCTGATAGATCTCTGCGTTAGGGATTAGCCATTATATGGGGAGTCGGGAAGTATGGCATTAAAGTAGAGAACATTATGTTTCGATATCTACATATTTACACGTGAATCTGTCTATTCCAAAGACTCTCTTTAATTTGCCATTACTCTTTTATTCAGAGAGAGAAAAATCACCTCGAAATACGAAAAGGGAATTCTTGTTTGATTGTAGATGTAAAAGTAGACAAATTGAACATAAGCTGTTTTCTGGGTCAAATTATCAATTCCTAACTGGCTTTAATTAAACTGCAATCTATCATGAACGAGGGCAATTAATGAATTCTACGAAGACATTCTCTGTTATAATATTAGTTTGATCGTTGTTATTGCATAATGCGTTTTAAATAAATTGAATATCTCCCTTGTTTGAAATGTAAAACTTATCAAAGGCTCTGTTACTACAAGTAACGCGAGATACAATTAATACAACATCAAAGATGTGGGAATTTGCAGAGTGCTATGTGATGTCAAGTCTAAATGACGTCATTGTTGACGCCATTCCAGATGGGGTTCTCCATACAATTATGCTGTCATCAGGTACAATTCCAAACAAAAGTAATGTCGATAGTGTCGTTTTGCAAATACCACAAACTGTATGTTGCAGAAGTGGAACAAAGCAGCTACTTATTTTGTCGTACCTCGATCTGAACTTGAAACTTAAAACGCTTTACAAGGAAGAGAACATGTAGTTCTGATTGTATAATACTAAACGCGATATGTTAACTAATGGGTATACCTGTAAAACATTGAAATAACGTTACTCGTAATAACGAGATAATCTCCATCATAAATCATGTTTTCGTTCTTAATGCAGAACTATATAATCGGCTTTTGTAATACACAGTAGTTATAAAACCCGGAGTTTTGGTGCACTTCCGGTCAAATTATACCGTTTAAATAACAGAGGGAAACTTTATTCTCCACGGGGTATCCTCCGGGGTATCCTCCCAACGTGTTGATATACTTCCGGTTTCCAATGAAAAACCTTTTGGTTATCCTAACAACCAGCTAGATAAATCTTAATGAAAACAAAAACAATCAAATTTAAATCTTGTATTTCCCCGTCGCGATAAATAAATGAAGGCAGGAGAGCCATCCAATATCCGTTCTTACAAATACAGCCTACCCAATCATGATCTTAGTATACGGACAGCTAAGTAAGAGTTATACTTTATAAGAGTCATGTCTGTGTTGCTACTGTTCACACTTCCGTCTATACTGCTGGCCACCATTACAGCTACTCTGTTAAACCTCGATATTCGGTCAACCGATTTTAATACGGTTTGCGACATTCTTCTTTGGTGGTTACATACACTAACATATTTTAACATGGTGTTTCGTTCCGGTTACACTTTAAAGATCTCCTTAAGAGCTACACTATGGCAACTATCTTAGAAAATCAGCCTTATAAAATGTAGTCAAAAAGGCAACACGGCTTTGTTTTAAACGGCATTTTATTCAACACAAAAACCATTATAATCGGATCGGAAAAAAAGCAAAGCTTAAATCAATTTCTTTCACAATTTCATAGAACGGCTAATACCACTTTAGAATAGTAACACCTTAATATAAAATGAATAATAACAAAGTTTGGCATAGTACATAATACACTGCAAGTTATATTGATATTAATAAGTTATTACAAAATAATATCCTCGATTAAAAAATTACATGCTTTCTACTTAACACACAACATGTTTATATTCATAACAATTAGAGATATATATTCATGTTTTTCTTTACATGTATATCACCACATGTACAATAACGTTGGCGTTTACGCACTGATGCAGGTGTAAACCATCTACACGTACTCACTTTTATAAGCTATTCAAAAGTAAACAAAAATAGAAATAAATAAATACTGAACAGCAGATAAGTGAAAATGTACAACTAAATAGGCCATTTAGACGATTAATTACTCGTTACATGTCAATAAATATAACGAGCTATGATGGCTTATGTGAATCAAGGTTTTGTTTGTTTTTGTTTAACGTCCTATTAACAGCCAGGGTCATTTAAGGACGTGCCAGGTTTTGGAGGTGGATTAAAGCCGAGTTCCCAGAGATATACCACTGGCCTACGGTCAGTACCTGGCAACTACCCCTCGTAGGTTTCGAACTCGCAACCCAGAGGTGGAGGGCTAGTGATAAAGTGTCGGTACACCTTAACCACTCGGCCACCGCGGCCCTTTAAGGTAAGATAAATAATGAGTCCTTATTATGATTTCAATACAAGCTCCATTCTTTGACCTCCTTAGCAAATACATACACAGATACATTGTACAAACAGACTTATATTCCTGCATTTACTTTGGAATATCTACTTCATACAAAATAACGCATATTTAATGAACAGAAAAGAAATATCAACCGCATAACGGAGAACAAAATAACCAACAACAAAGCTCATTAAAAATGTTGAAGTATAATATCTTGATTTGTTGTTGGTAGTCACGTTATGTTTGTCAAATGGACCGTCAACGTTCCTCACACCTGACTAAACATTTCAGCGCTGTTGTATTATGGTGTTTACGTAAGTGGCATCGGTGTGCTCTACAAAATATAAACAGAACACATGAACTGTATGTGATTTCTGAAATACGATTTAATGAATGAATATGAAATATTTATAGTGACTCTGGTAATATTGAACAGGATTCAATTCCGCGCAAAATATAGAACACCGATTATTAATTAGTATTGATCGATGTGAAATAGGCCGTCATGCTTCGTCTGTGTATAACGTAATCATTAACTTACGAGGTTTCTTCGACAGATCATCATAAATGTTAGGCTCAGATCTAACTCCAAGCGTCTCATACGTACTGATATTGGGGGAACTGTAACGGAATACATGTTGAAATATACTTATGCTCATTCACAGCGCGACCAAAATAATTTCAACATATTTGGCATGGTTTCTGTAAAGAGTGTTAATCTTAGACGATGTTAGTTATTAATCCAGTTTCAATTATATTTATTCATGCTTTCCTTCATTATGGCAAAAAATTGCATAAACAAGCAAAAGATTATTATTGTTATGAAAATTAACTATGACAGTCTGGATAATAAAGGTTTGCGACATTCGTCTTTTTTCCTGCTCAAATAGATCACACATTTACGAAATAAACTGTATATTGTAGTTCCAATACACACTTCATGTGTGAAAATTAAAACTATTTCTAAATCAACATTTCAATAAATTGGATACCTATCTGATCCCGCCATATTTCGTCCTGTTGAAAAATAAAAAATTAAAAGATGCATCTTGATATCATACATTATAAATATTTCAAACAATACTTAATATTATGGTGTTTTTTTAAAGATCAATAATAAAGGTAAATGAGAGCCAAATTTCCGGAAAGGCAAATTAGTCAGAATCAGTTTATATCGTAATACAGATAAGTAAGTAGTAGCTATACTGTTCAGAATACACAGGTAGTGAAACTTATTACCTTTGATACTTATTCATCCCTTACCTTGGTTATTATTGAACTGATCTATAGCTATAGGTTATCACCTTTAACACTAGAAAGGTCCATGAATTGTATGGGGATTTTCAAGAAAAGATATACAAATGCCCCTATTAACAAATAAATGTGTTCACCTCATGGTGAGTTTGGTGGTAGAACTATGAACATGCCAGATAGTATAGCGTTAAAGAAATATTCATAACATAAAACAACACTGTGCTGCAGAACACCTGAAATTTGTATGTGAAAAGTGATTTATTTTCGGATTTATTCTGTGAAATAAAAATGTATAAATAGTCAGAGAATTGTACATATTGACATGATTACCTGATGTCTGTAGGTCAGTATAAATAGACGATGGATCTATATTGGTTAGGTCTAGATCTTGGTATACCGTCCTGAAAAGAAAATTTAGGTATCGATGCTGATATTTATCATCGGCATCTGCATCCTGTTAGATTTTATAGACAAATATATATTAGAAATGCACCTTTGCTTAGACCACATGTAATCCGATTTTAGTATGAAAAGGATTTAAATATGAGGATCTTGACGCAAAGCGGTTGAGTTATCAGACGATACCCCGACTGGGGATCCATTTTATTATCTTTAAATCCTTGTCACACGACAAAAGGATAACATAGTGAGTATTTAGGGATTCTAAACCAAGGTACGATATGAAAGTGTATACATTTGATATTTCAGTGGGATTGGATTGAAATTCGGAGTGGATCGAAGCTCACTGCGACTTCCGACTTTTAGCTGGTACACATGTTTAAACGTGTGTATACTTGTAAGTAGTTCTTATATGTTACTTGCATACACGTTCTAAAATGATTTTCATTTTTTATTTGAGTTTTTCATAAAGTGAAGACTTTTTTTGATATATTTGCTAGCCGAGTTTGATCCTTTTACCATGAAACTCAGAAGTAATATATTTTTGGCAAAAAATAAATAATCAATGTGTTGATTTTTTTCTTCAAATAATTCCATAATCTTATTTCCAATATAACGATTTCGATTTTTGCCTTGCACAGTCAATGAAAAACTGTCCAAGGTATATAACACTACTGACATATGTAAAATGAATCCACCGGTTAATCCACGGGTACCTGTAAAGTGCAGTATGTTGTTTTTACACCGATGAGATTAGGACACTAATGCCTATGAACAGTCTATTTTTTTTCCTTTTTCAATGTTCCATTTTTCATCTCGCTTGATTGCGTTTCGTTTCACTTGATTTCGTTTCGTTGCGATAAATACATTTTGGCGCTTACAAGATCATACTATGATCACATGTTAATTAAACAGGAATCAATTATTAATGCGCAAGAATTGAAAGGGAAATGGAAACATGTTCCTCACCTGCTTTCTGGATTAGTCGTCTGATGACCTAGTGAACCTTAAAAGATAAGATATGTGTTCAGTATACAGGCGCATTTTTTAAAAAGATGATCTAATGACTATAATCAATTAGTTTTACAAATGATATGCGCACAGACTACCTTGATTGGTTTTCTTTGTTAACAAGTGGTATGTTAAAAATGTTTAAAAAAATTAATTCGAAACATTAAGAAAGAAAAGAGACATCTTCATTAACTACATGTTTATCTAAAACGCTTGTTATTTGTTTGCTACAATTTCCATTGACACCCAGACTATTTCAAAACTATCTGATTGATTGATGGTGATCAACGAAGCTTTTAGGTCATCTGAAACGAGACGAAGTCTCAGATGACCTATATGGTCCCTACCCCCTAGGGGCCTGAGGGGAGGGGCGAAAAGGGGACAAAATGATTAAAATTTCAAACATCTCCTCAACTTCCAGATAGAAAGGTCTTATACTGATGTTCTAAATCATTACTTTGTTAACATTAACAGCATGGGATAACAATTTGATGGTATGCACATGTTGGCCCTGACTGACCCCCAGGGGTTGATGGGCGGGGCTAAAAAGAGTCAAATTGACAGAAATTTAAAAGATCTTCTCAATACCCATATATAATAAAATCAAATACTTTACATATATGGAAGGGTCCTATCGTGCTCTACCAAACTTGTGAAATTCATGACCCTGGGGTCTCACGTTTGCCCCTGTTGAGGGGATAAACTTTAATATAGTTTATATTGGGAAATTATATTTTTGACTATCATTTGTTTCATTTCTATTGTAATTCATTATGACTTGGTTAACATAATCAGCATGGAATGACAGTTTGATGGTTTACACATGTTTGCCCTGACAGATCCCATGGGCTGATGGTCGGGGCCAAAAAGGGTCAAATTAGCTGAAAATTCATCAATCTTGCTATAAAGACCCAAATAAGATAAACACAAATACTTAACATAAATGGAAGGGTCAGAAGGTGCTTCAACGAAATGGTGAGTTTCATTACCTGGGGTCTCACGTTTGCCCCTGGGAAAATCACATTTTTGACTGTCTTTTGTTTCATTTATTTTAGAATTATTATAACTTGCTTAGCATTATCAGCATGTAATGATGTTTTGATGGTATGCACATGTTGGCCTTGACCGACCCTTAGGGGGCGGGGCCAAAAACAGTAAAATGAACTGAAATTTCAAAAAAGTACCTTCTCAATACAGAAATAAGGTAGAATTCAATACTTTTCATAGGTGGAAGGGTCTTAAATTACTTTTCCGAATTTGTGAATTTCATGGCTTGGGTCTCGTGTTCATCCCTTTGGAGGAGGTACCCTTAACTGTTGTTTATATAAGGAAATAATATTTTTGACTTTGGAATTAGCAGTTTTTGAATTTTTTTTTCTTTTGAATTTTAAAATTAATTTTGAACTCTCGGATGAGTTGCATTCAGAAACTAACTTAATAGTGCTTTAGTTGATGCGGTTTGGATATATCAAATATTATCAACTTTTTCGATAATGAATTACACTAAAACAAACTTTCATGTGTATTTGTTATTGTAAAATAGTCACATGCTGATGAACAGGAAATAAAATAAAAAATAAATGCATCATCATTTTTAGACTTGGTTATATATTCGGAAGCAATTCTGGACAGAGTAAAATATCATACGGTCTAACTAAGGTGTTACTCGCACATATTAGTTCATTCTATGATTTTAATGAACATCTACATATATTCCTCTTAAAATGCTAATAACAACTCTTTCTGAATGAGCAAGTAAGTGTGTGTATTGATAATATTTCTATTTTGCTAAATCCTATTTGGAAGTACACATTTATGTTTCGGTTAATCTCATTTACTAACAGAGTGTGTAAATGTCTCTTTTGCATGCGTTAATATAGGCTTGGAATACGTAATAACGTGTTGGGTTTTTTTTTTTTTGGGGGGGGGGGGGGGGGGGGGCTGCGTGTTTCGATTTACGTTATCATGTGTTTTTTCGCGTTTTTATGTGTTTATTTCGAGTTATTACGTGTTTCGATTTGCGTTATTTCGTGATAATATGTTATTATGTTATATTTAACGGGAAATCATTCAATTTTCTTTTTATTGTATATCATATAACCTGTAAACCAAAATTGAAAACATCGCAAAATTAATAGTGTCTAAGAATCAGTTATTACTTCATCTCTTTGGGACGTTAATCCACGTTTTCTGCTGTTATTGTTATCGGAGAATCTGTGCATGAATAGCTAGCGTCAAGTGAGTATTTTATCAAAAAGCAGTCAGAATATATCAAAAATACAGCAAAATAGCCAATTTATCTATCGTCGCTTCGACTGGAAAAATCAGCAAGTTTCAACGATGTAATATAAAGGTTAGGTCAAAAACAGAAACTTCACTGCATAATCTTATAATTTCACTGCTCATAGCTGCGGTGAAAATATAAGTTTTATTAGATTATTACATTTCTATATTTCACTGGCAAAAATGCAATAAATACATATATGTAAAACTAACCTTTTCTACGTTTTATTCTCCAAAATAGTAAACCTGCAACGGCTATGAATGTCAAGGTTAACACTGATCCTGCAACACCACCGACTACAGGTCCAACACATGATGGGGTTTCTGTATAAACTAACCTCAACGATAGATATTTGTAATCATGGGTTTCGTCAGGTCATGTATATGCATGATTCAGGCAAATATAAACAAAATAAAAACACTTTTACATTATCGAAGCTATGAACTATTTGAAATTGAACATTCCTTCACATTATCAAAGAATTGTCTAATGTAAGACATATTGTGGTTACCTTTTGTTGTTTGGTTAAGATATACATAGCCACTCCGGCCAATTTCGTTTTCAGCATATAACCGAATAAAGTATATTTGTGCAGTCTGAAGTCCAGTGATTTGGTAGGACTGGGTCGGTTCATGGGTATCAGGTATTGGATACAAGTCACTGAAATCCTTTGCAATGTCTGACTTGTATCCAATGATGAAGTGTTGTTCTGCTCCACCATTAAAGCGCGGTGTCCACTGTACATTAATACTACTGATGTCATGGATCAGCTGTACGACATTGTCTGGTGGTAAGGGTGGACCTGTTGTAATATTAACAGTTACTAGCACGTAAAAAATGCACCTACACAATCGAACGCTAGCGAATTAAATATCAAACAAGCCTCACCATAAAGAGATATTTATTCCAGATTGGCTTAAGTAAGACATTTTCAACTCAATGCAAATAAGACTTGATTAATGTACGCGAGAGTATTATTATATTGTCAGATATAGTGAGCGGAATATTTTAGAAAATAAATAGATTATGATTGTTGGATAAATATTAATACCAAATAATCCCACAGTGTTAGGGCTTTCTGCTGACTCAAAGAGACCCGCCAGGGGAAATTTTGTTAAGCAAAGGCTAATTCACATTTTGAAAACGTGAACTTAAGTGGTCACAATGGATACGCTTACTATCATTTTGAAACTTACTTGCAGATTTAAAATCAATATGAAAGCTTGTATTTCCCAGTCTGTTTTCTATCGTCACTGTGTAGTTGCCAAAATCTTGTTCCACTAGGCTGTGTATGATTATTGCTGCCACGTAACCTTCGACCTCAGTCTCAACACCATAGAATGGCAAACTGATTGACCTGACATCTACAGATGTAACAGACTTATCAGGGGTAGGTAATCCATTTAATCCTTTGGTCCAGGTAACATTATCTATGACCGCCGGTCTGCTGTAAAACTCCACCTCAATAGTAATGTTGTTCCCTATCTGTCCCTTGATCAATGCTGTGTTGGTAGTTATCACAGGGGAAGCTGGCATTTATAATAGAATTAAGGCAGAGCATGAGTAGTAAATGTAAACGTGAAGATAATTATTTGCATATCTCTGTCATACAGGAGGCGTTCCATGTCTGAAGGATGATAGCAAGAATTAAAAAGTCAAATGTAGTTAACCTTCATTACTTTCTTCATATTCATAATTTTAACAAGACATTTAAAATAAATGTCAACTTTCATTATTTAACTAAAATCTAAACTCTACAATATTACGTGATGCATGTATGTTTTCTGCAAATAAAGCGCCGCTTTGATAGTTTTAGTCGTTGTACTTTTATAGTATGAACTAACAATGAAAGCAAAGTATGAACTAACATAATGAAAGCAAATTGAGCGGCGTCTAAAAAAGATATGCCCATTTTCAGTATGATATATCTTGCACACAAACGTTTTGTTTGAGAGAGGTCAGCTGTGTCCTTTGATCATTCACCTTAACCGACGAATACCGATTTTGTATCACGAGTAGAACTTGGTAGTAAAATGTCATGTTGATAATAAACAGGAACATTTTTCATTGGTTCCTGGTTCTTGTGACATCTTGTACACAAACTTACTATCGATGAAAGGACGGGCGCAGGGATGCCTAGTCAACATTATTACTATAAAACGCCCTTATCACAATATTTGGTTTGGTTTGGTATGTTTTTGTTTAACGCCCTATTAACAGCCAGGGTCATTTAAGGACGTGCCAGGTTTTGGAGGTGGTGGTAAGCCGGAGTACCCGGAGAAACAACACCGGCCTACGGTCAGTACCTGCCAACTGCCCCACGTAAGTTTCGAACTCGCAACACCTTAACCACTCGGCCACCGCGGCCCCCTCTTATTACAATAAATCCATTAAAAAAATAAAAGTTCAATAATTGAACAACCTTGATTTAAACGGAGACGCAATTATCTCAATTACCAAGAAAACATTTTACATTAAATCAGATCGTATATACGGAAGAACACAATATAGAATAAACCATAATGTCGTTTAAGCGAATCAGTAATATGAATGTTCGACTTCGTAAAAATTTCGACTTGATATAGTTAACAACTTTATGCGAGGTTAAGTGGCAATAACATGACAATCTTATTGTTGTAATAATCGCAGGTGGTCTAAAACTAATATTGACAATATTATGTCAATATCAATAATGAAGTGTTTACAGTTGGTTATTTTTATAATATATGTATAAGTTTTCATGTTATTTACAAACATACTCTTGTGTAACAATGATTATATGATGTAAAACATTAATATCAACCATACAAACAACCGCTTACTTAGTTTAGCGTGCAACCCCTTTTGTTATTGATGTTTATATAAGGATTTAACATTTCTATATACAGTGCGGTAGCATATAGCGGGCATATCCCTTACTAAAATACATGCTGGTCACAAGCTAGAAACAAGCTAGAGACTAGCTAGTTTGAAGCTATCAAGCTCGCAATTAGCTCGAAATATGTGCATGGTATGGTAGTACTAGCTTGCAAAGATTTCAGCGATCATTTTGCGAGCTTGTCTCATTCTGCAATGAGCTAGTCACGAGCTTGCGCGAGCTAGTTGCAAGCTAGTCACTTTTCTGTTTATTCACAAATAGCTAGTCATTTTCTGTTATGCTCGCAACAAGCTAATTTGTTATCACTAAATTTGAAGGTTTTCATACTTACAAAACTTGGATGTATAGTTTACCAATTATATATATTCAACATGAGCATGCCTAAAACTTCCTTCTAATATTCTGTCTGTAAAATAAACATCTCTAGAAAGGTAAACTATTAAACCATCTTTCAATTCCTCTTTTGTAATTATAACACTTTTGAAAGAGGCAGCAAATTGCCAAATAAAAACTACTACTTAGAATAAGATTAACTGTTAAATTTATTCAACATTTGTTTAATTCATGTAACTGAAAAGATGTGCAAGTTACAATATACTCAAGTATATATAAGCTTATACATGTATCATGGATGTCAGCTCATTCAAATTCACTAAAAAAGTTTTCAATAGATCATTTAAAAAATTGGTACCAAAATCAATTTCAGACCTCCTGTAAGAAAACTGCATCATGTTCGATGTGATCAATTGTACAAAACTCCTTTCTGTTATATACCGTTAATAACTGAACTAATGCATCTGACAAAAGTCAAGTGTTTTTTTCACGTAAATTTACAGCAAAAAAATAAATAATAAATAAAAAATAAAATTACAAAACAGTGGAAATAATAATATCAAAAAAAAATATCTGCAACTGATTTAACTCATTTAATTGACATATAGTATAATACAAACCCGTCCGATCAGATTAAACAACTATCAACACGTTACGTAATCATTATCGTAATGTGAACAGTCCACGTGTGTTAAAACATTACAATGCCGTAAAGTCTAGATGTATGTGTCCGCGTGCTAAAAACAAAATACTTCGCATCAGGAGCGTTAATTAATTAGCAACAGTCGAATGATATATATATATCGTATGACCATGCTTGATTGCATTACCTGTGTACGTAGGCGAGTCTCGCCTGTACACAGCTGATGTGCAAAATAAATGGCAGAAGCGGCCCGATTGGACTTTAGGGCCGCTTAGGAAAATACGATTGTAACGTTATGCATATTGTGGCTTGTACAAGCATGTTATGTTCATATGTTTGAAGAAGTAATCTTTTAAAAAAATAAGGCAATAAAACAACAAAATCGAGAATATTAAACACGAATATCATCGACTGGATTGAGATTTTGAACAGATTCCGTATAAGCTTACCGGAAGCGAGATTTTAGCGGGAACTTCGGGAAGAAACAGAGGACTAGAAGACGGTATTTTGCGTTTTAAACAAATCACGTTTTAGACTGAACATGTTGTGCTGAAGAAGATCGACTAATGGAAAAACAATTTCACCGTTCTTGATGTTTATGGTGTGCAATTATCAAAGGAAATCTGTGTGCAGTAAGTTTACAATATTCTATTTGAAATTGAATTTTGTCGTCGGCTGTCAGTGTCACCTGTCAGTAGGCCTACTGAGTATATAGCTACATACCATTCGATCCTGTTACACCATTTAATTATGAGTATTTATATTAACTTCATAGGAGTGGTCTTTATTGTTTTTGAGTTTTAGTCATGTATTCACCGGTAATCACAGGCCATGCACGTACAGCCGATCTAGATTCACTTGCACATATACCGACAGCGAGTACACACGTGCGGTACGGTGTTTGTTGACACACATAAGGGGTCAAATTAAATTAAGGACGCATTTTTATGTGCATCCATTTCACATTCTGGCGTGACGTAGTTTATTTCTGAATTCAAAATCATTGATTTAGATTAAAAACCTGTAGGATGATCATGCTGGCCTAGATCGTTTTTGTGCGCGTTTTTTCCCCCATATTTCTACTAAATGAGTTCATCGGTATCTATATTAAGATCTTAATAATTAAGATACTGCTTTAAGTTTTCATTCACACCTGATCATGTTTTGTCAAGATGATTTAATCAATATTAGATAATTGTTGTTCAATTATTATAATTGTATTCTTTTGCAATCACATTATCACACTTACACCAGTTGATGCTAATACAGGGCATCCAGTTGACCCCTGAGGGTATGTTTTTGACTCCCAAAATTGAGATCTGACTCTTGAGTTTGAAGGGACATGTCTATTTGAAATATGTTTTGACCCTTCAGATTGTTCAGAAATTGTGATTTGACTTCTGAAATTGCAAGAAGTCAAGGGTCAACTGGATGCCCTGCTAATACAAATTGTTATATCATAGAATTTCATGTATTTTCAGGTTTCTATGTCCAGTCTTCATACGTTTTCATCGTATACTAGAGGAGTCTGACCAGTTTTATGGCTTAAAAGCTAGCAAGTCCAACAGTCAAAGACAAATGAAGTGAACTGAAAGACACAGGGACTGATTATTAAAAGTACTGATGTACAGAGGTCTAACTTGCTGTCAAATAACTGTTGATGATAATGTAGAAACATTATTATGAATCTTGAAGATGAAGTGTGTGTGCATGGATAGGATGCCAGAAGTATACTGTATATATATCATATTTTTGACAAAGGCAGATATATTACACAAGGAATTCGCTGGATAACAGGTCCCCAATTATGTGATAATAAACTTTGACCAAACTTGTGATCATATAGTAGACATTTCCTCAAAGGTTTTAATTTATGGAACATCTTCAAGAATTTATGGTCCACTTTACTGTTAAAGATCATATATTACATAGAATAAATAAAGATAAATCAATTGTGGATGTCATCTCCTTGTTTTAATTATGTACAAAATATGAAGTAAGCATTCTGCTTTTTTATTTTAATTTCTGTGTCAGAAAAGGTACTCTTCAGCTCAGTCTTGTGTTGAATTTGGAATGTGCTGTATCCAACTATAAATTGGAATGCCAGTGGTAAAATCTGTCTGTATTCAACTGGTAAAGGCATTGGGGTACTCAAATGAAATATAAATCTTACATGAATATTATAGAATCAGCATGTTGCTTTTTTTTTCTGTTTGATTATGGATAGATTTGTGTGTGTACAGAATTAGTGTTTTATTACAACATGCATTCACTTGTGCATTTACATATTTTTTGCAATCAATTAAATTAAAACCAGTCTGGATTAGTCTAGACTAGTCCAGAATTGTCTTCACTAATCCAGATTAATCCATTGTATAAGTCTTGTAATATCCATAGATATCCGTGAGGATTTCTCTGGATTTTACAAGATTTAAGGAACAGGATATCTTGGAATATCCAGGGAAATCCAGACTTTCCTCATCTCTGTTGAGTCCATACTAATCTCTGGATAACCCATGACGGTATTGGAACTGGAAATCTTGGAATATCCAGGAAAAAATCCAGACTCTCCACCCTGGATTTTTCCCTAGATATTCCTAGATATCCTGTTCCAATACCGTTGTGGGTTATCCAGGGATTAAATCTTGTGAAATCCAGAGAAATCCTTACAGATATTCTATTGATATCACAAGACTTGGATTACTGTTGATTATCCGGGGATATCCTTGGATATTTTCGCAGGGTAAGGAGGCATGTGTTACATCAGGACTCATGCAGGTTAATGTATGTGTGCTGAGAGCTAATGCCACATGCTAGTTGCAGGCTAGTCGCGAGCTTGTCACTAGCTAGTCGCGAGCTTGTCACTAGCTAGTCTCGAGCTTGTCACTAGCTAGTCGCGAGCTTGTCACTAGCTAGTCTCTAGCTAGTTGCGAGCTAATTGGTAATAATCATCATGCAGTGTTTTAGTTCGCAAGCTAGGTTTAAGCGCGTAAAAAGGTTCCAAATACTTGCAAGTGACTAGGTAGTGAAAGCAGCGTGCGACTAGCTTGCTGCGAGCTATTTTGACAAGCAAGTAAATAGCTAGTTTTTTCTGTTTGGGATCACCGTATATGCAGTCAAAATGCGTTTCAAAGTAATCGTTGAAATACCGCGCGAAGAAAATAAAAGTCAGGACGTTGCAACATTGGCAACTACGACAGCTGTGGAATATTCACAATCTACAATTTGGTCTCAGATTAACCTTGGTTGCCAACCACCGCGTATATTGATTCATATTAAGTAATGACGAGGTCTAATGGTCTAGATGTACGCTTCAGCCACTTGTTTTTAGCATAAAACTTGTGGAGAAGTTAAAAATGCTCTGATGCATTTCGTAATATTCAGTCACTTGACATAAGCCTTTTGTACAAAACCGTCTAGTTGACGTTCCGTAAACGTCAGAAATAGACGTCATAAGTATGTTAACGATTCCCGCGCTTATTAATTCGTTTTCCCTGCATATACGCTAATATATAACCAATCAGAGTTTACAAGGCTGCAGATGGGGGAGAAGTAAATACAAATAAAATAATCTTCATGTGACAGCGATTATTTTGAAGTCGGTTGGTCGTGTGAATGTGTAAGTTAATAAATAGATACATGCATTTTATCACCAGTAATACGATAAGTTCAATCAAACAACCAAATCTATCAAAATAAAGAATGTAGGTTTCAGTTTGTACGATCTGTTTCCTAAAAATATATATACAGTATAGATATTCAAATGTAAGCTTTAGAGAATGGAAGACTATTCCTATAAGTACTTTTTTCAATATGATAATTATTAACCAATAAACCTATCACATGGTGGATGTGCTGTTATTAGCAAAGGATTGTAGTTAGTTAAATAAACCAGCATTGTATAACATAGGCGAGAATTTTTAGACTGATTTTTTTTTTCAAATGTGTAAATAGTGTATTTGACTGTCCTTATTTAGTTGAGCATATATGTCTTTCAGTACCTGGTCGTAATCTACGATCATCTCGCTCCGTTCAGTTTTACTGTCAGGGAAGTCGCATACATGTTTGAAAGTATAGTATTTTTTTTTTAAATATGATTCAACGTAATTTTAACTCCTTTAAGCTTGTTCCAGACTGTGATATATTTTTTGCTCTTGCTATGTTCAAAGAACGACTTAAGCATGCTGTTTTCCACTACCTTAATATCTTGTATACATTGTACATAAGTCTGTGTTACATGCATAACTGGCTGTGATAAGTTATACTTTTGTTGTATATGTTATCCATTCTGTAATCCTGTAGATCTGTAGAATTAGAAATAAATAAATAAATAAATAAATGTAATTGCATTTGCTTTGTATTGTCAACTTACCCTCTACAACAAAAAATACAGAGCCAGAACTGTAGTAGGACAGAACAGGTATATTGTTGGTGGCTGTACAAGTGTAGTACCCGGTGTCCTCGTACCGTCTGGTAACGCCGGGGTCAGGTAAGGTCAAAAAAGAGTGCGTGGTGTTGTACCTTCCGCTTAACTGACGTATCTCTGTACCGTCTTCCGTTGTATGTCGCCACTGACCAAACTGGTAGGAGTCTGGGTTACCATCTGGGACACACGTCAACACTCTGTCTGCTGACATATAGGTGGCGTTGGTGTAGCGGACATGTATATCAGGGGGGTCTGTAAATTAAATTACATTTTCGTTTAATGGTTGTGAACTATATAATTTGACGATCAATACATCAAATGAAAGAACATCTCTGAACCCATCCTTCTACTAATTCAATTTCAATCTGTTTGTTTTGAAGTCAATGTAGAGATCCAACACATTTTCTAACAAGTTTTATATTTGAAAGTGATTAAATTTGATGAATCATTGTCCTTTGTTTGCAAAAAAATTATATGATCAAATGATAATCATCTTGGCATACATGCAATAAAACCATCTGTCGGTAAATACACTATATCTTAATTCGTCATTGTCCAAGATTATCTTTCTAGAGTACAAACATAAAACGGCTATCCTACACGAATATGTACTGCAAAATACCAACAATACCAAGTGTATGTACAAATGTATGTTAAATGAGATAAGAAATCCGAAAATGTTATAAATGGGAATCAAGGGAAGATTAATGAAAGTTAAATGGTAAATTGACAATGTAATGAAGTGACATTTACGAATTTAAAGAAAATTCTATAAGAAAGAAAATCAAGAATGTAAGAAAAAACATCACTGACATTTAGGGGAATGCATAACTAATTTTTTTCATAATCTTATCGCCATCAATACACATGATTTATCATGTCAGTTAATCAAAGCACCTTAAGTAATTAGTAATTTTTTTAATTAACAGGAGGTTTGATTCTTTGAAGTGTTAGATGCACGTGGATGTTCCAAATCAATAAAGTTTGTTTATCTGACCGCAACAATGAAAACTTATTTATTTGTCAATATCTAAAGTAAATCAACTTAATGGTTATTTGTTTCCTTTATTTACAAATAATATATTACCCAAATATAACCTCATCAGAATTACATGCAACAGCACCAACTATCGATAAAAAACAACAACATTATAATTCGCTCTATGTCGCTAAAACGCCACAAACAAACCATTGTCTGTGTTCATCTTGCCCGAGGACAATAATGAAAATGTTATCCTAAATGAATGTTTACCACAAAATACCAACAGCGATAAGTTAATGTATGTCTAAATGCAATCAGAAATCCAGAAAAATCATTGACTTGAATAAAAATAAATGAACGTTAAAATGGTAAACTGACAATATGATGAAGTGAAATATACGAGTAAAACAGCATTATTTCAGCAAGACAATTCGGAAAGTAAGAAACATGCATAAACATTTAGGGGAAAACATACCTTCCATCATAATGTAATCTGGTTTTTACTTTAATCTAATCGACATCAATACAAGAATCACAATGTCAACTTATCAATGCACCTTAGCATTAGTAATTAGTAATTTGGCAGGAGGTTTGATGTGATTCATTCTTTGAACAAAACTGTCAAATGCATTTAGATGCTCTAAATTTTTCAAGTTTTGTTAAAGTCTGTTTTGTATTTTAGTAGGACTTGTCCGGACAAGCCTCAACCAATCAGAAGTCGGTTGCCATTTTGAACAAGAGGCCCAGAAGGCCTGTATCGCTCATATGGATTTTAACTTCTTGTTACAGGTGTTAACACAATCCGATTAACATACAGATCCTCACCTTATACTATTTTGTCAACACAGGGACAAATAATTATGTATTCACAAAGGCCTAGCTATGTGACACTTCAAGTTAGCTTCATAATATTTTACCTTTTTAAGACTTGTCTGTGTACAAAATTTAATCAATCAAACATCAATTTACTGAAATTTTTGAGTACATAAGATTCAAACAACACTTTTCTGAAGGGCATTAATTTTGTGAATGTACACGTAGTTTCCTATTGAATGGTTCGCACATTCAAAACTTTTGTGGATGTATGAATGCATACATAGTGTCATGAGATTCAATAATAACAATTGTTACAAAGGGAAATTTTGGTACCGATAATATATGTTTTGATACAAACTACTTATAATATTACAAGGGGCAATAACTCTTTTCGCTTCTGTAATTTGTGTGAGCTCTTGCTGATTAATGTCTTTCATCAAACTTGGTCGATACTTACTCTAGTTACCGTGTTCACAAGGTTTAGGACTAATTCTGCAAATTACCACATGTTTGGCTGCAAAGGCAAAATTTCACTTTTTTTTTTTTTTTTGTGACTGTTCTTGTTTGACTCCTGCAATATGGGAAACTGGACACAGTTTGCACTTGCGAGCGCATGTTTACCAGCTATATGATAATATATATATGATAGGGAAGCAAATTAAAGTTTCACAAACTGAACCTTAATCTCAACAGCTTACTCCATAACTACAGGATATGAGCAAGTCTAAATGAAGGGCAAGCGGTTCTAGGATTGCAATTTTATAAAAGCTGTTGAAGCGAAAGCAATAAAAGAGTAACACCGTTTTTATGAAATATGCAGGCAATTCTGAGATTAAGGAGGAGGAGGAGGAGGAGAGGAGGAGGAGGAGGACACTAGACGGAAGGTATAACATATTTCATATGTATATATGTTTAGAATTCATCTGTTCTACATTTATTTGCACTTTTTGCGATCATGTATGACCTCAAGTGATTGAAAACAATACAGTTCTTTATGACTATATATTGCTATTCACTTACTTTTTTCTATTTCCCCCATTTGTTCTATGCTGAGTATCCTACTGCTCTAGCTCAAGGAAAATCATAATGATTTTTCTTTACGAAATTAGAATTCGCACACAAGAAAGTTTTTGAAGAAATTTGGTTCTAATTCAATCCATACTTTATGACTAGTATATCAATTTAAAATACTAACCCCTATTTTCCCTATTGTGCCCAACCCCAACGGCCTCAGGGGGGAGGGGGGTTCAGAGGCAATATTTATACAAACTACAAACACATCAATTCCATACTTCATGGCTAGTTGCAATTTAAATGACTAAGCTATATTTCTCCTATTGAGCCCCAAACTCTGTTCCCCTTCCCAGAGATGTTTTTGACCAAATCTGGTTCTAATTCATTCCATTCGTTATGACTAGCAGCGATTTAAAGACATTACCTCTATTTCGCCTATTAAGTCAATATTCATACAAATTCTGTTCCCCTTTCCCAATGATATACCACACCAAATTTGTTCGAATCATTCATAACTTTATGACTAGTAGTGATATAAAGGATTAACCTCTTTTTCCCCTCTTGGACCCCGCCCTTCCAGCCTCTTGGGGTCAGAGTCAATATTTATATAAACTCTTTCCCCCTTCCCCCAAGGATGTCCCTGACCTAATTCGGTTAAAATCCATTTAGAACTCTATTTCCACTACTAGTTGGCCCCGCCCCTCGGGCACCTGAAGGGTCAGAGTCAATATTTAAACAAATTCCTTCCCCCTTCCCCAAGAATGTTCCTGACCAATTTGGTTCAAATTCATTCATAAACTTATGACAAGTAGAGATTTAAAGGATCAATCCATATTTCCCCTAACGGGCCCCGCCCCTCAGGCTCCTGGGAGCTTAGAGTAAAAACTTATACAAACTTGGTTCCCCTTCCTCAAGGATCTTTCTGACCAAATTTGGTTCAAATTCATTCATAACGGACGTGCCATGGCATAGGCTCACCGGCTCGTCGGGCCAGGTGAGCTAAAACAGTTAGAGTTGTCCGGACAAGCAATCAGAAGTCAGTTGCCATTTTGAAAAATGCATTATCGTAAAAAATATCGGGATGCACAACCACATGCTGAACTGATTATAGATGTCAATTAGATGAAATCGGAGCAGTTCCTTAGTGGAAGTTGTCCGGACAGGCCTCAACCAATCAGAAGTCGGCGGCCATTTTGAAAAATGCATTTTCGTAAAACAAATATCGGGATGCACAACTACATGTTGTAGTGATTATACGTGCCAAGTTGTGTTAAAATCGGAACAGCACTTTAGTATGAGTTTTCCGGACAGGTTTATGGGACGACGGACGGAAAGACAGACGGACGGGCCGATTCCTATTTGCTGTCTTAACTTTGGTACGAGGGGTTTAACAATAAAGTTTCCACAACATTTGTTTGTATTTTTGAATATAAAGAAACACCAACTTACATATCACTTTTTGCAGGATATTAAAAATATGATGTTAGAATTTCTATGAGCGAATGTATTATTTGGCTGGTAACTGACAAGGCACGTGTATTCTGTCAGGAGATTTCCAATCGGTATCACAGGCTGTGTATTACTGCATTAAAATCTTCTCCCTTGGATGTTTACTATTCTCGGAGTCTCTCTTTTCCCCCATTACAAGCACCTTTATCTTTTGGTTTTTGTCTTACGTTGTCTCTATTTTTCAGGGAGCAGACATCATTCCCTGATGGTATCCCTTCGCTGTTATCTAATATCTACCTCATTGAGTGTCATGCTTTCTAACATTTATATTTATTTAACACTGGTGTTCCTAACCAACTACAACATTTGATTTGGAAAAGAGTTTTCATTTTCTACTACACTACCCATTCATTTTATAACTCTGTCTTCCATTCTACCACTTCTATCAGACACCGAATGTTTCCCTTCCTTTTACTATATCTTACACTGTCCTCATACTTAACCATTTGATATCATAATAATCGGTCTGAATATTTCAGCGTTTATACTAATTTCTAAACCTTTATTAAATTTCCGCACTTTGACCATGTTTAAGTCATGTTAACTGTCCCACACATTTCATTTTGATCGCTTTACATGCATTCATCAATGGTGAATGTATACATGGTACAGACATCGGTAACATCATGTAATAACAACTGTTTTTCCATCAATTTTTATTGCTTTCTAAAATTAACATTCTCTATTCTGCATAAAAATTAAAACATCAAATGTATAACTGTTTTTTTCTGGCGTAATAGCATTGTCACATATTACAAAATTTTGGTTCAGATGTGGAAGTAAAAAAAACAAATCTATAGTATTGTTGATTAGAAATGCTAACCAGTCTGGTGTTGAGTGGTCAAGGCACATTATCTTGTGTGTGACTACACTTCTACACTCCCTGGTAAAGTGCCCATATCCTCAATTCAACTAAAGCGATATATTAATTAAACATATCATCACTCACAGTATATGTCAATGACGAGACTGTCCACTTGACTTCCAATAGAGTTCACCGCTGTACACTGGTACGTCCCTTTGTCTGTCCGGTGTGTAGACGGTATTCGTAGGACACCGGACGTGACGTCAGCATCAGACGGAAGTAGACCTCCACTCTGGACCACGTTATAGATGACGGGGGAGGATTGCTGTCCACGTCACATCTGATTTCAAGCTGTCTGCCCTCTATCACTGTCACTCCCGGTGTTGGAGTTCAGTGTCAAATATGGTCGGTCTTTGTTTACATATAAATAAAAAAAAAACGAACGTTTAGCATCCAGAAAAATCAGAGACAATAAAAGTATCATACATGTATGGATCCTACTATATGACATCGCATCAATAAATCACTTAAGATCAGGTGCTTTTGTTATCATGAAACTTGTCTCTATTCTTTTAAGCTTTATTCAAATCAAACACTAAATTTGGATTAGAATTTGTTTGTTTCAGAACAACAACAATATGTTTTCATTCCTCATTCATTTACGACTGTAATTAGATTGACCTTTGAAAATAATGTCTTGATCATTAACCTAATTTTAGTACCATTGATCAAGAAATGTTCAAAACATATGATGAACAATATTGACAGTTGTTAATGACCGGTATAAATCATGTAAACAGCATATATTCACATCTTACTGAGACCAGAACTGCATAAAAGACTGCAAGACTACATATAGTGGACTAAACAATTACAAGATTCTTGCAGAGGAGTTGATGTCATATAAAGTGTATATGTAACCCCGATGCCATTTCGACTAAGTTCCATAACCCAGATCAGAGCATTTTTACATCATCACAATGTCCTTTTGTCATTATAGGTTCCTATGGGCAGTTACATTTTATTCCGTCTGAGACAGTGGAAAGTCATAAACGTATTTGAATATTCAATTCATTAAGAATGAAAATGGACGGATTTTCCTATTCATATGTTTGATATCAGTTGGAAACGAGAGCACCACAAAACTGATCACAATACAAACGCAACAGATTCGAAAGAAAAATTAAAAGGGAAATTCTTTACATAAATGTAATTGATAAGAGGTAAAATACAAATATAGGCTGTTAAAATAAATCTAATCCATTACAACACATCAATTCATAAATGTATCCGCATTATATTTTACACCATATTTAGCTGTATCGCACATGTCAATGAAAATGATGAAAGAAAAGACTCAAAGAGTATCAGAGAAGCACGTAACATGTATATGTATACCATATAAAGTCAAAGGCAACTGTGAGATTTGGAGAGTTTGTGAAACTATTTCGTGTCAAATTGTCTAAATATACAGTGTATAATGTTATCAGTTAAGAGGGCCATGGTTATCTTTTAACTTGGCACAGCTGCTCCGTTGTACAATATGCACAGCTTAATGTCTAACCAATGACGTGTGTGAAACCACAAAGACATAATTGAAAAACTGTCTCTTCTCTACAGAAGATGGCGAGGGGAGGGGGACAGAGACCAAATTAGGACAATACTTCTTTATTCCTACAAAAGAAGGATTTTAACAGTGTCATTTATCTCCCTATTAAGCCCGATATATCAGGTGTGTGGACGGCCATGCTCACTATTAATACTAACTTTGTTTTACCGAAGGACGCTTCATTTCAAATATGGACCAAATCCTATCAATATTAGAGAAGATTATGGATTTTGTATAATATGATATATACATGTATTTTAGATCACGGCTCTCAGATTTCTGGGAAAGTATACATAATCAATTCAAGTATATACTCGGGGATGTGTCCTTGTCCAAACCTTAAGGGACGTGCCAAATTCATTAAGTATTCTTTTCAACTAATTAAAAGACCTATAAGGAAAATCACCGAGGAAAACAAGCAGTCACATATAAATCATAATCATTGCTTCTTTCCAGAGAAGAAATCGTTCATATCAATATAGCAGATAAGCCCTCTTTTGGCCTAGTCCCTAAGCTCCCTGGCAGGTCAGTCCGTCATTTGTTTTATTTTTAATCTGAAACACCTTCTTCGATGCTTCTAATCAAATAAACTAACATTTCTGTAAGCGGTTTAGAAGTAATCGTTGACGTACGGAAAATGCTACTTTGAAAGTTCGGATTTTACAATTATCTTTCGGCACCAAACAAACACTTACAGTTGATATCCAGTGTAACTGACGCCGTCCTCTCTCCCAGCGTCACGGCCTCGTTCTGGACTAAACATCTGACCACGTTGCCGTCCTGGTACCTGTCAGGTGTGAGTTGTAGGACCTGTGTAGATACAAACCCCCCGTAACTTCCTGACGTGTTGGTGACGGCCGCTGTGTTAGATATCCGTGTTGTACCGTTGTACCACGTGACGTGTACGTGTCTGTTGTACTCCTGTGTTGTACAGGTCAAGGTCAGAGTATTGGTTCCGTCCGCCACGACGACTCTGTTTCCGGTTATACTGACACTGTCAGGTCCGACTGGAAAAAAGAACATTTATTGATTTATTTACTTTTCATCGACAGTATTTATTAAGTAATATGCATATTTCTTTTTACGTTTTCGACATTTATAGCAAAGTGGCTAGCGCAGATAAAGGCTCAAAAAGGATTATTTGGTCAAACATACGGATAAATCTTGCTAGGCGATTAGGTGCCGTAGATGGTGAGTTCGAGGCCCGGTCAGGACATAAGTATAGAAAGTGCTTTCTTCGTCATTTGTGTCACTATGGTATATACAGGGAGACCCGCTTAATTGCATGCTTTTCACCGGGTGAAAATATGCAAATATGCAGAGATGGAGTTTAGCTCCTTCCTAGACATAAAGATACAAAATTGGACATTCACGTTTTTGCCAATTGACCTAGACCATGACCATTGACATCTTTTTTGTTCGACCTATTAATTTATTATGTGAATTGAACATCTTCACCGAATTCCATGTAAGCCGGTTAATAAATACTAAAGTTAACAGCCGAGTTCTTAAGTTGTTTCAGTTTTTAAAATAAACTTGGTGAATTAGAGTGACTTCCCTTTTTATCAACATTATACATTGATAGTTAATTACCTCGTTGAATTAATTTTGTTTTAGGGTAATATGACTTTTACACACCCTTGAATTATAACAGTATACTTAGTCAGTTGCAGTATAGTGTTAATTTGCAGTTGTTCAATACTGTATGTTGGCCTGGTGTATTTTTTGAATACTGAGCAACCCGAAAAAAACCTATTACAACTTTAGTAAGTACCATATCGGCGTCATTTCAGACAAGTTTGAGATGAACCCCTCTGATGGAATCAGAAGAAATTTGAAATAGGTGATGTTATGAAAAATCATGATTGTACAATCTTGTTACAAAATACCCACTCGCGGTTGTCATGTCAAGTTTTTACGAGGATGAAAAATACAGAATGTACATGTAACCTTTTGTCGACTGTATTTCCAATTAATCAGCTCGATAACACCAATGAATCCGGAGAAGATTGAAATATGCTCTTCAAGACGGAGGCCATCTCGGATTTAGGACCGACAGAAAAAGAAACACTTAATCAGGACCATCTTATAATCATTTCAGGTCAATCGCACTGACTGGATTTAAGAAGTTTTGAATGTGAAAGGTTTATGCACGACACACGACGGACGACGACGGACGAAAGCATGATGACTATAGGTTATCCTGAACCTTCGATGATGAAAATGACATCTAGCACACATTGGTGACTTTAACATCATGGAGCAGAAAAAAATTGTCCACTGATTTATTTTTATTTTATTTTGGAACAATTGCCAAACAATTTATATTAACGTATATCAATCAATCCTATTGACCCGGATAGAATACGCGTGGAGTCCGACTGTGAGAGAAAACCCATATGGCAGGCGACCCTTATCTTTTCACGTCAGATCGGGGTACCGAGCCCCGACCGCCTACTGGAAAAACAGAAGTTCTAGAAGACAATGCACAAGATGAAATTGTGTGGGACAGGGGCTAACATAGATGTATTACCCCACCCCCCCCCCCCCCCCCCCCCCCCCCCCCTTCGATTCGAAGACATCTATGAGATCTTTCAGAAATTTCAACCTTAACTTCCCTCCAAGGGTCACTGCAAGACATCGTTAAGAAAAGAGAGAAGAAAGGGAATGGTGGGTCACTGGGATTGAATTCCACAATGGTGGTAAATGCACAATACTATTCTTTTTTCAGAATAAAGTTGTCACGGCAGACAACGAACAGGAGGGCCTGGCTGATCATGAAAAGAAATGCAATTTGAATAGTTAACCACTGATATAAGTGAGCTAAATGGTTCTTTGAGAAAATTTAGAACTACATTAGTCTATGCGAAAAACGATGATACGCCAACTACATCCGCGAGCCTTCCATGTCTATCTTACTTATTATAGAATAAGTCTTATCATACACATAGATACTGATATGATAAAACGATTTTTGTAATTCAGCATACTTACATCTAACAATAAACACCGGTGATTGGGCACTCCCTGTCCACGTCGTCTCGCTCTGACGTCCCGTACAGGTACAATTATGACCATTCACCTGACGTGTCAGTGTCACTGTGATCACTGAAGTGTGACTATCACCTTGACTCCCTGTGGTAGGGACTGTTGTGGTCACTGTACTGGGACATGTCCACTGGAGACTGGGTCTGGGTTTACCGCCTGTCACCTGACATGTCAAGTCCACTATGGATCCTTCCCGTCCTTCAGTTGTGGGGTTTACACTCACTGAGACAGGGGTACTCGGTAGATCTGTGGGAAAATGTTTGTTTTTCATATAAAATTCAACAAATATCCTACAAATAGTTTCAAAATTAAATGATGGATGGCAAGAAAAGAAACAATATTTACACGTAATTATATAATTATGTCTAGTGTGTTTCCGCGTCTGCATACCATGGCCATTAATGACACATAAGTTCCCTATTACAATTATCGTTTTACTTAAGATCAATTCCCAATTTAAAAAATAAACTAAAAATTGTAAATTTAATAAAAAATATCAAAATAACTGAAGGTGAAATTATAAATCTAAAATTGGTGACGGGATGTTTATGTTTGGATACAATCGTAATCCAGGTTTGGTTATGAGATCACATCTAAATATATACTTTATGAGAAATTAAACTCAACCCCCTGCAAAACGGAAAACTTAGCCCAATTAACTAACAAAATCTAATGAACAGTACATCTAACTTCAAATTCGGAATCTGAAATATGCGTTGGGATGGCCGTATATAGATATTCAAGGAGTCATTATGATCGTTTATGTACTTAGGATTTAAAAGAAAATTGACATCGATGCCGCTGCAGCTAACAGACCAAATAACGCGTGTCTCGCTTGGTGATTCTGTCGCACATGAGACAAGAATGTAATGTAAACAGAAAATGGAAAATCCTGAAATGCCTAACGAAAACAAGTACTTTAGTAGGAATACAGGCTGCAACTGAAATATTTCGTTTCCAAAAGCGATCAGATGTGATCTTTACCCGTTAACCTATATCGGTGCAAGCTAAAATCTAATTAAAAATATCAGTTGATGTTATCAAAATTTAGAACATTGCATACAAGATTATTATTTATTTTTTCTTCATCTTTTTTTCCCCTTTACTTACAACAACAAACATTTTCCTCGTTGTCAGACCTTATGAGATGTCTTTTTGGTAAGGACAGCTTATGTATTCAAGCTAGAACGGTCACACATTAGTAATTATGAAGTGATCACCATATAAAATATTCAAAGAGGACAAATATTAGGATAGGAATAAAGTGAGAACAACCAAAACAATTTACTGAAAAGATGTAACAATGGATTTTTCAATCAATGGCCATTAAAACCTGACAAAGTTACAAAAAAACATATATATATTGCTAGTATATGTTTTAATGTGACTAGTGTCAACAGCGTATACATTAGTTTACACATTGTTTAGACAGCGTAGGCTAGTAGACACACATGCGCATTTTTGAAATAGTATGGTAGTACCGTTTTTCAACTGTAACATAGGACATTAAGTTTAAGATAATTCAAAAATGTCTTTACTTACAGTTGATATCCAGTGTAACTGATGCCGTCCTCTCTCCCACCGTCACGGCCTCGTTCTGGACCACACACCTGACCACGTTGCCGTCCTGGTACCTGTCAGGTGTGAGTTGTAGGACCTGTGTAGATATCAACCCCCCGTAACTTCCTGACGTGTTGGTGACGGTGGCTGTGTTAGATATCCGTGTTGTACCGTTGTACCACGTGATGTGTACGTGTCTGTTGTACTCCTGTGTTGTACAGGTCAAGGTCAGAGTATTGATACCGTCCGCCACGACGACTCTGTTCCCGGTTATACTGACATTGTCAGGTCCGACTGGAAAAAAAGGAAATTTCCATATATATCTTTGTATCACTATCAGGATTTCGGAATCATTTTATTCTGTAGAGGAACGTTGCCAATAAACAGCTGCAGCCAGTCATTACAGTAATGCAGGATAAATCAATAGTTTGTGATGCAAATTTATGTTTGTTTTTTTTTTAACATCCAGAGACGTGCAAGGTTTTGGAGGTGGAGGAAAGCTGGAGTACTCGGAGAAGAAACGCTGGCCTATAGTCAATACCTGGCAACTGCCCAACGTAGGTTTCAAACTCGCAACTCAGAGGTAGAGGGCTAGTTATAAAATGTCGGGACACCTTAACCGCACGGCTACCACGGCCCTCAAAATTTTCTTTAAAAGTTAGGTTGTCATTCTCACTTTTAAACGAAACGGGATCAACTAGAGCCAAATTGAATTAAGTGTAGGAATAGAAGTATAGTACAATAATTTGAAAATAAGTCAAAGATAAATTAAGACTGATGAATACAGGATGAAAACCCAACGGTGTTTGAGATACAGCTAAAATATCAGTAAGTAATGGGGCGTGTTCAATTCATATGGCTTAAGCGGTGAAGCAAGTCGCAGAGTCATATAGGTTAACAGGGGTAAGAGGTTCCAAAGTCGTGCATGTTCGTGAATCTTTGCCTTTTTGCCGGATATCTGGTGAATGACAGTGGATTTACCACAGCATTTACTCACGGTTTGAAAACAGAACGACTCTTAATAATAGTATAAATTTAGCCGTGCCGTATCGACAGTGCTAGGTTTCAATGGAAAGTGGCCGATAATGGCATGCTAAGTCAGTAATGAATTGAAAAAGCGCATAGTAGTTGTTCCGAGTCAATACTTTTCTCTCGGTACCTGCTCGAACTCTTTTTAAGTTTCCGATGTAATAAGTTCATTTTCTCGACAGTTTTGCTTGGTTGATTTTATTTTTATATTGGTTTTACATCTGTTTCTTACTGTTTTCTATTGTTGAAACCTCCAGCGACAGTAACTAGAATTAAACTTGTAGAAATGAATTCTGGCCTTGTAGGTTTTCTTCCGAAACTCTTAATCTGTATTTGAAAATATCTACAGCAATAAATTGATGATATGAACATAAATTATTTCTAAAAAAGGCTACTGACTATGATTGTTGAGTAGAATCAGTAGGTCACACAAAGTTTGATGTGGTTTCATGTACATCTATCAATACACTTGCCCGAATACCACCCTCAATACACAACACAACACTGGAAAAAAATCGTCCTCTTAATAAGCATAAAACTGAATACGGATGTAGAGAACATGAGGGTTTCTGAAGCGTCTCATGCTTTGCTTGGTGTATTATATAAAAGCAAATATGGATATTTATTTACAAAAGGAGCAAGGAGCAAGGAGTATATCTAAAACAATAACTTTCACTTTGTCAATACATTAGTGATCGTAATCAGGGTCAGCAGACGATAATGAGGCCGGCGGTTTTTACACAGTATTGAAACTTTGCTGCAAATGACTAAATTCGTTAAACATGATAGAGTTTGTCGATAGGCATAATCTTAAAATAATCAATAAAATCAAATACAATGCGCTATATTCGTGTGAATCTCCGTTAGACCTAATCACACTAGTGGCTGTGTCCTATCACATGACGTGTGGCTGTATCATATCACACGACTTGTGGCTGTGTCATATCACACGACGTGTGGCAGTGTCATATCACACGACGTGTGGCTGTGTCATATCACATGACGTGTGGCTGTGTCATATCACATGAAGTGTGACTGTGTTATATCACACGACGTGTGGCTGTGTCATATCACACAACTTGTGGCTGTGTCATATCACATGACGTGTGGCTGTGTCATATCACATGAAGTGTGGCTGTGTTATATCAAATGACGTGTGGCTGTGTCATATATCACATGACGTGTGACTGTGTCATATCGCACGATTGTGACTGTGTCGTATCACATGACGTGTGGCTGTGCCATATATCACATGACATGTGGATGTGTCATATCACATGATGTGTGGATGTGTCATATCACATGACGTGTGGCTGTGGCATATCACACGGTGTGTGGCTGTGTCATATCACACGACGCGTGGCTCTGTCATATCACACGACGTTTGGCTGTGTCATATCACACGTCGTTTGGCTGCGTCATATCACATGACATGTGGCTGTGTCATATCACATGAAGTGTGGCTGTCATATCACATGACGTGTGGCTGTGTCATATATCACATGCCGTGTGGCTTTGTCATATCACATGAAGTGTGGCTGTGTCATATATCGCATGACGTGTGGCTGTGTCATATATCATGACGTGTGGCTGTCATATCACACGACGTGTTGCTGTCATATCACACGACGTGTGGCTGTGTCATACCACATGAAGTGTGGCTGTGTCATATCACACGTCGTTTGGCTGTGTCATATCACATGAAGTGTGGCTGTGTCATATCACACGACGTGTGGCTGTGTCATATATCACATGACGTGTGGCTGTATCATATATCACATGACGTGTGTCTGTGTCATATCACATGAAGTGCGGCTGTGTCAAATCATATGACGTGTGGCTGTGTCATATCACATGACGTGTGGCTGTGTCATATCACATGAAGTGTGGCTGTGTCATATATCACATGACGTGTGGCTGTGTAATATCACATGAAGTGTGGCTGTGTCATATATCACACGTCGTTTGGCTGTATCATATCACATGACGTGTGGCTGTGTCATATATCACAAGACGTGTGGCTTTGTCATATCACACGACGTGTGGCTGTATCATATCACATGACGTGTGGCTGTGTCATATCACATGACGTGTGGCTGTGTCATATATCACATGACGTGTGACTGTGTCATATCGCACGATTGTGACTGTGTCGTATTACATGACGTGTGGCTGTGTCATATCACACGACGTTTGGCTGCGTCATATCACATGACATGTGGCTGTGTCATATCACATGAAGTGTGGCTGTGTCATATATCACATGATGTGTGGCTGTGTCATATATCACATGACGTGTGGCTGTGTCATATCACATGAAGTGTGGCTGTGCCATATATCGCATGACGTGTGGCTGTCATATCACACGACGTGTTGCTGTCATATCACATGAAGTGTGGCTGTGTCATATCACACGTCGTTTGGCTGTGTCATATCACATGACATGTGGCTGTGTCATATCACATGAAGTGTGGCTGTGTCATATCACATGACGTGTGGCTGTGTCATATATCACATGACGTGTGGCTGTGTCATATCACATGAAGTGTGGCTGTCATATCACACGACGTGTTGCTGTCATATCACATGAAGTGTGGCTGTGTCATATCACACGTCGTTTGGCTGTGTCATATCACATGACATGTGGCTGTGTCATATCACATGAAGTGTGGCTGTGTCATATCACATGAAGTGTGGCTGTGTCATATGTCACATGACGTGTGGCTGTATCATATATCACATGACGTGTGTCTGTGTCATATCACATGAAGTGCGGCTGTGTCAAATCACATGACGTGGGCCGGTGTCATATCACATGAAGTATGGCTGTGTCATATATCACATGACGTGTGGCTGTGTAATATCACATGAAGTGTGGCTGTGTCATATATCACATGGCGTGTGGCTGTGTCATATCACATGACGTGTGGCTGTGTCATATATCACAAGACGTGTGGCTGTGTCATATATCACATGGCGTGTGGCTGTGTCATATATCTTATGAAGTGTGGCTGTGTCATATATCACATGATGTGTGGCTGTGTCATATATCACATGGCGTGTGGCTGTGTCATATATCTTATGAAGTGTGTCTGTGTCATATATCACATGACGTGTGGCTGTGTCATATATCACATGACGTGTGGCTGTGTAATATCACATGAAGTGATGCTGTGTCATATATCACATGACGTGTGGCTGTGTCATATCACATGACGTGTGGCTGTGTCATATCAAACGGCTGGTGGTTGTGTTATATGGATCCATATTTTTCCTATGGAATGCTTACGAAACCAATGTCCGCTTAATTTTAACTTGTTATAGTAGATCATAAGTCAAGGATTTAATGTTGATTAGCTAACTTAGAAACTAATAGGTCAACGATTTAAAGTCGAGAACGCGTCAAAAAATACCTAAAATACCTGCCGAGTACTTTGAAAGAAAAGTTTCGAATAAAGAAAATATCCGCAAACTATCCAACCTTAAAAAATGAATGAATAAATAAACAAAATCAAATTAATTAATACAATCCTTTATCTCTCCGATAACAAGCAATTTACACAAGATATCTGTTTCACATTATTGCTTCCAAAATCCTTTGAAAATATTTTGTACATGGGATGGATATTCACCTATCTACTACGTGTCCTTGACCTGGCCAACATTCAGCGCCCTAATTACATGGTTACTTAAGCATAATGCATTTAAAATAGATATCTAATGAACTTCTCATATGTTAATGATAAATACTTACATTACATCTATATACTTACATCTAACAATGAACACCGGTGATTCGGCACTTCCTGTCCACGAAGTCTGGTTCTGACGCCCGGTACAACTACAATTATGACCATTCACCTGACGTGTCAGTGTCACTGTGATTACTGAAGTGTGACTGTCACCTTGACTTCCTGTTGTAGGGACTGTATGGGTCACTGTTCTGGGACATGTCCACTGGAGACTGGGTCTAGGTTTACCACCTGTCACCTGACATGTCAAGTCCACTGTGGATCTCTCCCGTCCTTCAGTTGTGGGGTTTACACTCACTGATGCAGGAGTACTGGGCAGGTCTGTGAGAACAAAACAATTTCCATATTATATCGATCGATCCAAAGCAAAGCAGAATGACTGAGTTGACATGTTGATAAAACCATCAATACATCTCATGCGGCACGCATCCCGCCCCTATCCACCATTGATAAATACGCAACAGAATACTGTACGACTTGTCTAATAACAATGAGTGATGAGTATTATTAAAATAAAATATTAGAAGCTTTTTTAACTTAGCGGAGTAATGGCCAGCTAATATATATCAGCTATATTCATGTACAATTCTTTTGCATAAAGTATCAAGGGCGGAAGCCGATACATCTTAAGAAGTTGTGTACTGTAATGTGTTCAGCAGCAGTTTGTATGCTTATTCTTAGCATAACCATATTCAGTCGGGGGAAATGTATCTGTCCGGCCGATGCACAAAAAGTACTCTATTTTCCTAATTTCATTGTCACCCTTAGCCGAACATCGTACGTATACAACATTGTAGACATTCAACCTCACAGATAAACAGAATAACGTGCAATCAACGACTTAGTCATTTTTCTACGAACACTCAACAACTACATGTACATACATGTACTTTAGTTGTACGTATAACCGTACGGGAATTGAGCTTAAGAAAGAGTTTTGGAGACAACGACCTATAGATATTGCGAGATTAGGTGGTACTGAGACAAGAAAAATACGCTAAGACAAGGCATATGGTTCCTACCAAAAAAGGATCATACCGGATAAAAGCAATGTTACAAAACTGTTGGGAAAAATAGGTATGTAATTTGTACCTACATCAAGTGCAGCTTGCTTTAATCTGAAAAAAAAAAATCAAACAAACAAAACAAAAAACAAACAAAATATTTTTTTATCATTAAATCATCATTTACATTCAGACGGTTCTCCAAATTAGGTAGCCCAGTCTTCATGGTAATCATAACAACAGTCAACTGCAATCATTATTCTATCCTATCTACCATACTTACAGTTGATATCCAGTGTAACTGATGCCGTCCTCTCTCCAAGCGTCACGTCCTCGTTCTGGACCACACACGTGACCGCGTTGCCGTCCTGGTACCTGTCAGGTGTGAGTTGTAGGACCTGTGTAGATATCAACCCCCCGTAACTTCCTGACGTGTTGGTGGCGGCTGCTGTGTTAGATATCTGTGTTGTACCGTTGTACCACGTGATGTGTACGTATCTGTTGTACTCCTGTGTTGTACAGGTCAAGGTCAGAGTATTGATACCGTCCGCCACGACGACTCTGTTCCCGGTTATACTGACACTGTCAGGTCCGACTGGAAAAGTATAGGCAATATATATATATGTAACTGACTCTTCCTTTATATCACAACATTAATTGCCCTTGGTACGAATTGATTAGATATTATATAAGCATCACTTTCATTGAAAATTTTATGAAATTAATGAAAAAAAAATTAACAAGACCAGTAAATCACCTTATATTTTATCCTTCTGTATGTACTAACAAAATGAATGAAACAACATATTGAGCTGTGTGATGATGTTTCGGCGAGGTCTACACGTTGTACGCACGACATAGGCATGATAAAAAAAAGCGATTGCATCGTTCTTGCAATTTTCGCACAATGGTCGATTGAATCAAAGTTGGATAGTTATCTTGGTTGATACAAAATAAGAAACTGATCACAAATAATTGCATTACACACATTCGGAACTGTTTCGATCATTTATATATGTATATAAATAAAAATTGATGTTTTTGTTTTCCAACAAGATAGCAGGGGCTTGTGACCTTTTCTTTTATCACTTGAAATTGAGGCATAAAATCTTGAGTGCCCCATTTCGAATCCTGACTGAATATCGCAATGAGCACTTTAACTACGAACATATTTCCAATGAATTTGGAAGTGTAATTATAATTGCTATAAATAGTCAACATGAGTCTTATGTAGATTTATTTTCTTCAATCATTTCAGGATATCGATAATCAGATCTAAGGATACCGCATAGTTGTGCAAAACAATCCCAACTCAGATTTTCTGCACATTGCATGCGCGATATATTAACGGTGTTTTGGTGCATTGTTCGAGCCCACAATTGTTAGCATTTCTACGACGTTGATTTTTTTCTATGAGGTTAATTTGAAATATCCAAAACTGACATCTACAATATGGCCGACATTGTAAGTTAAGTTTGCTCCCAAATGTAGATTTATGCATGTAACATGTCGACAAAGAAGCAGAGTACAAGGATGTTTCACTTACGAAATGAATTGTTACATAATGCTCAATCAGTATTTTGTTCAAGAATCCTGCTCTTCAATACACCTTTCAATGATTCGAAGATTCTTAACATGTGGACATTTAGCAGAGACGGCAGGAAAATAAGAATGATTTTGTACATATGTTAAAAAATAAAAAGCTGAAGCATTAAATCACTATTTCTGGCCTAAAGGGTGTTGAACAAAAAAGAAACAAAACCAATTTCATATTTACTTTGGTTCCATTTGTTCCTATTGTTTATATCAAATTTGTTTTCATTTTCTCATCTGTATTCTTTCTCTGTAACATGGAGTATTTCAAATAACCAGTTTAACTTATCAGCTTTAAAAATCAATACCAGGCTATCAAAATAAAGTGCGAACAGATATGTAATTATTTTTCTTGGACAAAAACCATGTATATGATAACAAAGCGATACTAATTCACTCCCTTTTGACATGCAAAGTTATTGACTCTACAGTAAACATACATTCCTTTGTCCTGACGTGTCATCTTTCCCTTCATTCGGAACGCTTCTTGGCTGTACGACCACTGGCTAACTTCTAACATTATCGTAAACAAAGTCACGAAAGGTTAGGGAAAGATGGCCGTTCTTTTTGAAGACGGTAAGCTCGGTGATGTAATATGGAATTGGCTACGGCACATGACGGATAACATAACCAACCGACATCCTATATTGACATAGTTATGGTTACTGTATACCGCTGCAAGCGTCGATTTTTCGATTTCTGAATGGTTATTGAGGTACCCATTAGAGGCGAGGCGACTATTCAACCGGACAGGGAGATTCCGACCTAGCCATTTCAGCATCTATTTCCGAATTCGTCAGGTCATAACTTGGATAATACTTGGCCAATTTTGTTCATCGAACACTCATTGGAAAGATAAAACATTTCTCTTTAAGGTAATGTATGTGACACTAAGATTTTTGACCCGCAGAATACGACAAATTATTTTTTTTAAAATACGTTCGTCTTCCCCCTCTTTGTAGTTACTACCCTTGATACTATATACATATATATATAGACTATCATTTGGAAAATCGTGCCAAGCCCCTGTGTGATATAGTAGGCTGTCTGGGCTTCACTGGAATGAGAGCGTTATTTCAATTACAAAGGAACATTATAACATATACTGACGCAGATGTCAAATTTAACAGTACTTACATCTATTAGAATTGAGTATGTCGGCTTAAACATAAAACATATTCTTACAATAAAGCAAATAATTCATGATTAAACAAACACGTAATGTAAATTGCCGTGTTCGCGCTGTTAAGATGGTAGCTAGACACTACATATATACATTACGACGTTTCTTTACCCATATACGCATCCCGGCACGCACGAAATGCGCCATACAGTGTCGCATCAGTCAAATTATCCCCGCTAAGTGAAAACGGGTATATATATGTATATATTAACGCTCTGAATAACAGAAATTACAATCCTGATTTCTTGTGAAATGTGGGCGACATAATACAAGTGTAGAGCGATTGTTTTATCCTGGTTGATTCGTCTGCTTTATTTCACGTTATTGACTATGGCTTATGTTTAAAATGTCGAGTGTATTATTATAAGTTAACTGGTGGTACTCTTTGCTGGATCCAACCCTGGACGACAACAGGTGCTTTACCATTGGATCAACTGTTGACGACAAAAGCTTTGATTTACTGTTTTTTATTCCAAAACGAATTCGGTAGATTTGTCCTCATTATAGCCTTCAATACCATAGCTATGCCGACGACATACAATTCTGCACGAATATTAGACCACAAGACAACTGAACAGCAAGTCTAAAATCATGTACCTTGATGAAATCCAAGATGCTACAACGTAAAATGGAAAAGATAGAACCGGCCATTGGTAATACTTGTCGACACACTGAATCACCGTTTCTTTGCCGTTGCGATCCTAGTCAACATTACTTGTCCTGATTACTAGCACCATATTACTTTCTATTATTCGTAGGGAAGAGCACAGCAAATTACTTACCCCCAATAAAGGCATATGAGCTAATAAATAAGCAAAACCACCCATATGTGTTGATCTGTCGAGTCGGATCGCCCGAGTTTCTTGCGCGGAGGAAAATATCACGAGTGTGCGGAGCACACGAGTGATATTTTTCCTCCGCGCAAGAAACGAGGGCGATCCGACTCGACAGATCAACACATATGGGTGGTTTTGCTTTTATCACATACCTTTATTAATTACAACTTTCCTTAATTATGGAATCCATTTGCGGTTTCAAGTGGCGTCACATCACTATGTATTATTTTCGTTTTCAATGAAGAAAAAAAATCGTCATATCGTCAACTCGTCATCATTATAGTTCATCAACTGATTAAAAGTGTAGGCCTAGTTGACAGATCTAGGCAGTTTACACTTGATCAATATTTTTGTACTGATATTAACTCCCTTCTGTTTTCAAACTGAAAATGTAAAGGAAAATCACAGCACTAATTGATGCGAAATCATTTATTTTCAATCAGATATATTTTAATAAATTCTCCCAACTGTCAGTGAAAGTGTTCGGCATTTAATTATGATTTAAAATACAACATCGTTTACTTCAAGCAGCAAACTTTACAAATACTGTTTAATTTAATTTGATTTAGCATTAGTTAAGCATGGATATAGTAAAATAATCAAATTAAACCTATATATCGATGGCATCAAACACATTCTCCATACCTAGACATATAGCTGATGGGCTGTCGTTGAGCGACTACGTCACAGCGCGTGCAATTCATTCACAAAAACAAGTGACATGTCACACCGAGTCATCGTCATCGTCAGTGATTCGTAGGATTCTACGATATTTCCTAGGAGGAGATATAACTTGAGAGGAAGAATGGGAAGATATTTGAAAGGAAATGTTAAATGTGCCGCCAGTAATATTTGCCTCAGAAAACATTCCCGTGGCAAGATTTTGACAATCTTCAGATGACCTTGGCATTGGATTTTTAACTGGTTCGACCGCGTTTTCATAACTGGATATTTCTCTTTGCCACTTCACTACGAGAAATTGTCGATCGGACAGACTTTGTTGACAAAGATGTTTCGGGGACATTTTGTAGAAGTTCGCACATTTCTCGTTGCTGCTGCATGGATGCCACTGCATAATATTATTCACACTGTTGACATTTTTATGACCACTCAACTGCATGATTGTTGTCGGTGCTACGCCAGAATGCAAAAGTTTTGTGCACAGAGTTTTTCGGAGGGATTGGTTGGTCTTTTTTCCAACAAGGCCGGCATTGTTTGCCATGGTTTTCATCATATCAGAAAGCTTATTTTTCCCCATTGGCTGATTTTTAAACCAACGTTTACCGTTCTCGTTGTGATTGACAGCAATATAAAAGGGATATTCTGCAGCGTTCATTTCGTGTGGCCTGTGTTTCGCGTAAAGTTTAGGCTAAATTATTTGATTGGACATCTGGATGAATTCTCGGGATTTACAAAAAGTTTTAGATTAAATGACCTCTGGTGAGTTGAATTGCCTCCACGAGGTTTTGTTGATCTTTCATTAAATTCCAAATATTCTTGGCCGTTTTCGTCAGTTTTCAGTTCAAGATCCCCCCATTTTAATTGCCTGTTTTCGTCGCACACCCTGAACCCCAACAATTTTGTATTATGATACCACACAGTGGACTGCGGATTTTCTTTTACTCGTTATATAATCACGCAAGTCTGTTATCCCTAGTGCGTTAAATGTATTTCAGATTTATTGTGAAACTTGGAAGCTTAAAATTAATATAAATAAAACAAAAGTTATGGTATTTTGTAAGAAAAAAAGCAAACAACATCATGTATTTTTATTGCAAAATGAAACTTTAGAAAATGTAGATAATTTCACTTACTTAGGAATTACGTTTAATTACAATGGCAATTTTGTCAACGCGAGACGTAGACTGATCGATCAGGCACAAAAGTCAATATTTTCTATATATAAAATCAAAGTACTGGGAGTACTGTAAACGAACATTATTGTTTAATGCAAAATCAGTAATCTTCTAAGTTTAAAGTTGATAAATTTACTGATATCGGTTTAGGAATTAATTGCAAATAATTTGAAATGTTTGCAGCTGCTCTGATATGATTGAACACATGTATGTTTCTGTAAGGTCCTAATTGAAATTGGAAGTTTGTTGATCTATCTTGGATGAAAATAAAATATGTCTTCTTTCTTTCGGGAAGGCATCATCAGTTATAATACAGCCAGGACTCTGTGACCTTATTGATGCCAACTTATAATATGCACTAAATTTAGGCTATTTCCATCGTTAGTTTAGCATATTTCAACTTAATATGATGAAACACACATAAAGAACTACTGAAAACCAAAACCAGAGCTGCTAATCAAGGCCCGGATTAGGGATGTATCCTATTGAATCTGTACTCAAGCATGTATGGTACTTCAAAACAAAAACACTTGACTCCTTTTGTTCAGGAATCATTTGATGTTAATAAATCTTTATATAAGAAGATATACTTCTGGTATAATTACAGTATTGTACACAATGTGATAAAAGAATAACAACCATATAAAAACTATCTTCTTCAAATAATTCAGCAAACAGGAAAAGAAAACTTTAAGCTTCATTTTCAACTTCAAAGCTGATAAAGGTTACAGTCCATTCGATGGGATGACACATTCCCTATTTATTGTCCCTTTCCAATGTTGATCATCCAATCATAGTGAACCACACAGTTCAGCAATGTGATTGCACAAATCACATCCTTTATGCGGAGAGAAAATTTTTCGGGGTGTTATAAGATTCCATAACTGTATGCAAATTTGTGAATCATTCCATATCTTTATCTATATAAATACCTGTTAAAGGTTAGAAATTAGAAAAATGTCCGTGTTAGATTAAATACAGGAATTTAATCTTAATGTAACGGTATAGCCAGCAGATGAACTATGTGTGTAGAAGTGATGCGGAGACAGTCTCCATATATCAATAGATAACCGGTGGGGGTCTGTTGACATCTGATTAGTGTATGCTGGAGAAGTAAGGGGCCTTATCAAATTGATGTGGCATGTGCTACGGACCAGTGTACCTCAGGGTTAACCTTCCCAGGACACCAAATTTTTATAAGTAATTAATCTGATAGGAAAAGTAAAAACAAACGGTAGAGCTAAGTTTGGGCTGTCAGAGACGAGGGTTGGCTCGGTTACATACCTTGTACTAAATGCTAGTAAAGACGACTATGGAAAAACATATATTAATGTGTTGATTGTCGTGGGTGTTGTGTAACAATACCGTACATGTATATATTTACAGTTTACACATATCAAAATTGGAATGACACAGGAGATTTGCAAGTTTAAGTTCACCATCAGTCATGGGAGGGTTTATGTAAAATGTTATATTTACCGGGGTAATTAGTAATTTTGATAATATATTTATGAAGCTCTATTCTGTACTTTCTACCAGTGCTTATATTAGAGAATGGACACAATTGTATGTTCTCCAATGTCAAAATTAATCATATGTAAAATATTAGGGGTTTATTTGACCGAGACGTATTCAAAATTTTTATAATCATTCGCCATTCGAGGCCTGATTGCCGTCATAGTTGAATTACCAAAATGGACCTGAAATCAATATTTTTAAAAGAGAATGATCTGTGACTTGAATATTTCATAAACATAGTTTAATACATCGTTTATTAACTTCATTCAGATCTTCAGACACCACATAATTGGTGAAGTCATATATAGAAATATATGAACCATTTTGTTATTGATTTATAGTTCACACAAGTAAGCACTAGATGTAAGCAGTAAGTATATGTACCGCTATCTACTGGCATGACTTTGAGTACAGTAGACTACACTCGCTTTGTGGATATTGACAGGATAACATATATTTACATACTAATTCAATTTTAGAATTGTAACTGAAATCTTGTAACAGCATGGCACAAATAGTCATCTGAACATTTGTTGTATATTGAACAAATATTTAAGGTAAATATTAACTCATTTGCTTGACTTCAATTTTCAATATATCAATTCATTGATTACTCCGTGTTTGAAGTATGGTGTAGTGAGAATTTCAAGTCTTGATCATGACTTGATGAACATTCTAAATTAACAAATTATTAAAATGAATTGGTTTGAAAAATAACACAAGTTCCACAGCAATATTATATAGAGTATCAATCACAATATATCAGAAGTTATAAAACTATAGATAACAATTAACGGCTGAATATCAAATTAAGTGAGAATCACAAGTATTTTTGCATTGTTTTTAGATAATCCGGATTTCCGTCTTTAAAAAAAATTACTTAGTAGACGTAGTGCATAGTAAACGTAGCCATGTAACAGCTGATTTTAATCAGATTGACTTAACATGAATCTAACACCGTCTCAGTAGTTCGTCACAATCGAAAATTTGGTCGTGAATTCAAAATACTTCCAGGTAAATGAAAAAAAAAATTCTCGTAAAAATATCGATTTTGGGTCCACTATCGGCCATTTCGGTAATTCAACTCTAACGACAATCGGGCCGCGATTCGCAAATGAATAATTAATTTAAAATTCGGTCAAATAAACCTCTAATATTTTATATATGATACAATTAGGCATTGAAGAACATATATTTTGGTCAACCCTCTGAAAATAATGGCAATTTATATTATAATTAAGCCCCATTTTCTTCGTTTCGGTATTTCCAAGTCCGCTTCACTTGTGGTCCGTTTCAGTAAATATTCTCGTCTTTGCCGAAATAAAAACAAGCTATATAATTGTTCATTTTAAACATGACAACTGCCAACCACACGTATCCAAAAATGTTATTGTTGATATCATCTGAATATTACCGTAGTTATCTGTTACTTCGATTGTAAACCCCCTGCCAAAGTCATGGAAGAATCGACCAATCAAATTGGTTTAACTTTTGATTTCCGTAATCTTGCAGTTACCTCCCTTACAACAGTAAATACGTTCCAAGTATCGCCTACAACAAGCAATCCCGTGCACATAACAAGATATTATCATTTGCATTTGATTTATTGGTCATTTTCGTCAAAGGAAATTGGTATATGGAAATCGATGACAACGTTAACGCTATGACCAGTCACCCTGACCACAAATGCCACCTAATTGTAAGTCTATACATATGTACAGTTCTTTCTCGCAAACACCACGTACAGTATCCTACATGTACATGTATAGTATGATACAATGTATCGTCTCGTATCCCGTTATTGATATATTTCTTTCTCTAAATTATAGAAATGTACACCTAGTTGATAATGATGCAACATTCTAGAATAAAAAAAGTATTACACATTTAAGTAAATCGCGGACATATTTGCAGACCTATTATAATGTCAGCCGTTTTTGAATGAACACGGACGAGCAAAACTTTCTAAACATCCGGAGACGAATGCGCCTGCGCAATAGTTGTTTACATTAATAAATTGACCTGGAGTTATTCGCAAAGTTCAGGTTCATTTAGTCTTAACATTTCGCTAGTGTTATGCATTTCTCAAATCGTATGCATCTTGAAAACATCTACTGAATATATTTCAACATTTTCAACTACTATATAAAACGAAGATGTTTTTGCAGGTAAATTATTTGAAGCGTAAGGCAATGGGGGCAGCCATATTTCATTGAAACAGACAGTAGATGGCGTATTGGTGAATGTGGTTACCAAATATGGTCATATTTCTCAGTCCAGTTCTTGATTGCAATAACCGAACATTAATGTTCGTTTAAAAATCAGGAATCTTTCTCTTCCGATAGATATACAACTAAAACTTTTTGATTCCTTAGTAGAGCCGATCCTATTGTATGGGTCAGAGGTATGGGGATTCGAAAATTTGAAAATGACCGAGCAGTTTCACCTTAAGTTTTGCAAAAGGATTCTGAAAGTGAGGTCTACTACCCCAAATTTTATGATTTATGGTGAGCTAGGTCGTGTGCCGTTAGAAATAAATGTTAAATTAAGATTGGTATGTTTTTGGAATAGACTGTTAAGCAATGATAATAAATTAAGTAGCATTCTATTACAATTAGCCCTACAATTGCAAAATGACGCTAGTTTTTCCTTTAAATGGATTAAATGTTTACAAAATATTTTTAACGAAACTGGATTTTCTTTTATATTTGATAATAAAATACAGATGCCTGATAATTTCTACAAAGATGTTTTGAAACAACGTTTGATTGATCAGTTTATACAAAGATGGTTTTCCGACTGTGCTAACTCATCTCGTGGACAATTCTACTCTGTTTTCAAAACAGAATTTTGTATAGAAAAATATTTACTAAATCTGCCAGAACATGCCAGAATACAAATAACAAAACTGCGCACTTCGAATGTTAAATTCCCAATAGAAACGGGTAGATGGTATAATATCTCTAGAGATAATCGTTTATGTAATTTATGCGCGGAAAGTATTGGCGACGAATTTCATTACTTGTTTGTATGCAACAATACTGCTTTATCTTCCCTAAGAAACAAATATATACCTCGCTATTATTATACAAACCCAAATATCGATAAGTTAAAGGGTTTATTATCAATATACAACCAACAAGTTCTGATAGGTTTATCTATTTTCGTAACCAAAATGTCTCCTCTTTTGTAATTAATTCTTGTGCAAATGTTCATCTATTCTGGTTTAAATATTAAGCTGTTTATATGTATACATTTATCAACATAGTGTATATTTATAAGAATGAGTTATATATAGGTGCGTATGCGAGCGCGTGTCTAAATTGTATAATTACACGCTCATGTATGAGAATATTATGTTTTTGAACGTATGCATTGTGTGTGTGTGTGTGGCTGGTGTTATTATATACACACATGTACATGTAACTGTTATTACCAAAGTTAACTGTCCATTCTGTCAAATGTATTTGTATGCCTCCTCATGTTACACATATCTTATGTGTCTGAGTGTTGAATAAAATCTGAAATCTGAAATCCTAATGTGAATGAACGCTCGGGAGCAGTTGTAGATACATGATCAGACGGTGTTGTCATTGTTTGGGGGACGGGCGGGGGGGGGGGGGGGGGGGGGGGGAGAGACAGGCATAACTTGAGAGAAGACGCAGGTAATGAGGGGTTAAATGTTTGTACGGGCTGCTGTGAAGGAACAATGTGATTTTCTTCGTCTTTTACAAACCCTTCCTCGTTATCCACTTCATCAAATATAATATCATGAAGAATTTCAAAGTTAACGTCCGAAAGTTCCATGTTGTGATGATAGACTATGAGCTGTCAAACAGACTCTAGCAGACGACAGAAATGTCGGGAGGACAATATTTATTTAAGAGAAATAAACGTACATTTAAAATATTCAAGTAATTGATTTTTATTTGTAATTAAATGCATTTATTTAAAAAAAAATGTTTTTATAACTTTTAATCAATGTTGTAAGATACAGCGTCACTTTATTTCTTCCAATGAACTTTCTATTTTTAGTTTCATGGAAAAGGGAATTCCCCTTAAAAGTAGTTCCGGCTAGTATGGTGATACAACATCTTGTATCACACATGTGTGATACAAACCGACAGAAAACATCCACCGAAATTTGTTGTATCACTATTGTAAGATTACATAGGTATGTGATAAGATGTGAGAAATACGAAATAACTTAGAATTGGAACATTTAATATGTCAAGTGTGGAAAAAAGTTACAAATAGAGACATAGGTAACCACAACCTAGGTAAACCAACACACTAGTGGTCTGAGGACTGGTCAAGACTGGACTACTAGACTGACATGTATACAACACTCTATACTCACAACCTAGGTATACCAACACACTGGTGGTCTGAGGACTGGTCAGGGCTGGACTACTAGACTGACATGTATACAACACTCTATACTCACAATCTAGGTATACCAATACACTGGTGGTCTGAGGACTGGTCAGGGCTGGACTACTAGACTGACATGTATACGTGGTCCTGTCATCTGCTCGGGTAAACGCCCTTGTGTATTGCACGGTGTTGGTTGACGTCACTAGGGTAGCACCATCTTTTATCCATGACACACTGACGGCGGGAGTACCACCATGTGCGTTACACGCCAAGGTCAAACTTCCATCCTCCGTCCCAGTTGTCCTGTTCTGACCATCTACACTGACCGTGTTCTCTATATCAAGGAAACCTGGAGGAACTGAGGAAGAACAATGTTGTTAGCTGACCAATTTTGCTACTTTATATGGATGTATTTAATTTGATTTTTTTCTTACCCTTCCTTATATATATACACATGTATATATATACACCCACAACAGATATTGTGCACAGGTTCATAGCCTATAGGAGCACATGGGTTATCACAGGACCTTACAACGGACGGGGGAAACCCCATCTGGGGAATTCCCGCCTTTTTCCCACCTGTAGTCCTACGCCAGCCTGCTTTTAGTAGGGATGTATATGTTTGTTCTTCAAACCTTATTCCTATAATGTCTATTCTCGCCTATAGGAAGTATCCACTCCATATGTTTATTAATCAGACCAACCCCTACAGGCCCCACAAACACACTTCCCTTGGGGACTTGGTTTACAAACAGCAGCTGATTGGCTGAATAAGTTGTGGGAGTACATGTTCTCGGTTTGTGACGAGTCGTCCTGACACTCGGTTTTCGTTACGCTAATAGAATCTTTCGACCACCTTTCTGTTTGGTTTCTAATGCCTAAATTATGCCTTTCTACACAATTACATCTATATGATTTTAATATTTGTTCAATTTCGTAGAAACGAATTAATTTTATTATGGGATTGGCCACCCGATATTGTCACTGATACCCGCTGTTTGGGCCGAGATTTGCGGAACGAAATGTACATATCGGGGAAAAAAAAACTAATAACAAAAACATTCACGACATAACACGCGCTGCCATCACATCGAATCCACCCGCGATGCTATTTTGTTAAACCTTTAAGTTATATTATTTATTTATCTATTTATTTATTTATTTATTTGATGTACACCACTTAAGATGTTTCCTAATTAATCCTAATAGGCCCTCGGCGAATTACGTATCAGCCGAGGGGGATCATTTTTACAACATTACGAATTTTCTTTATACCTACTTTATTCGTGTAACTGTTCCATGTTCTATGTCTATATGTGATCGTTTATAAGATGATATAGAATACCTGGATCGCAATGTATTTACATACATGGATACGAATTGTACATATATTATATATATTTCTCGCGGTACAACTACGACAGGAAATTCAAATCTTTATCTTCGGATCACCAACACAGAGTGTATATGATACATTGTGCATACAGATTATATATGATACATTGTGCTAATAAATAGATATAGCTTAGAAACACAAATGACGAAGGAAGACAACTTTTTGACTCGTGCCCTGACCGGGCCTCGAACTCACGATCTACGGCACCCAATCGCCTAGCCAGAAATATCCGCAGCCTATACCGCTCCGCCACATCGGCGTTCTTAAAAACGAACGTTTCTAAATATATATATCATCGTTCTTTGAAAGTTTTTATTTTTTACACGCTGACCTAATACAAACTGTAGTCGTTGAGCCGTAACTAACAATGTGCAGTTATATTTTATTCGGTAGACTAACTCTGAAAGTAAGGTCAAGCTTCCCTCCTCTGCCCATGTTATCATGTCCTCGACGTACATACTAACTGGGGTATCTATGTCTAAGGAAGTACTTTAAGCAATTTACTGATTCACAGGAATTTGCAAGCATTTTCCCTTTGGAAAAGTCTTCCTTGCCATTCTTTATACAATTATGTAGGATGTACTGTCCATTTGCTGCAGATGTGGAATTAATGGAGTGTTGTTTTTTTTTTTTTCAAAGAACTTTTGATTAATCTTAAACATTCACTCCTCAATAAAGGCTTATCTTCTTTGCGCCAATGATTGTGCGGAGAATTCAGGCGTGACTGGTATTTATATATTTTTTGTTTACTTCCAAACACACGTCTTTTACCTACACCGAAACGGTAAGTAGGACAATATAATTCGGGACACAAAACATAAAAATAAATAAATGATAATAATGATAATAATTTCATTTGATTGCTTATCTCAGTGAATTACTTTAAATCGACGAGATATGTGTCAAAGTAGATGATAGAATGTGTCTGTATTACCAATCTGACATAACTTACTGTACAGTAGTAGATGATAGAATGTGTCTGTATTACCAATCTGACATAACTTACTGTACAGTAGTAGATGATAGAATGTGTCTGTATTACCAATCTGACATAACTTACTGTACAGTAGTAGATGATAGAATGTGTCTGTATTACCAATCTGACATAACTTACTGTACAGTAGTAGGTGATAGATTGTGTCTGTATTACCAATCTGACATAACTTACTGTACAGTAGTACATGATAGAATGTGTCTGTATTACCAATCTGACATAACTTACTGTACAGTAGTAGATGATAGAATGTGTCTGTATTACCAATCTGACATAACTTACTGTACAGTAGTAGATGATAGAATGTGTCTGTATTACCAATCTGACATAACTTACTGTACAGTAGTAGATGATATAATGTGTTTGTATTACCAATCTGACATAACTTACTGTACAGTAGTACATGATAGAATGTGTCTGTTTTACCAATCTGACATAACTTACTGTACAGTAGTACATGATAGAATGTGTCTGTATTACAAATCTGACATAACTTACTGTACAGTAGTAGATGATATAATGTTTCTGTATTACCAATCTGACATAACTTACTGTACAGTAGTAGATGATATCATGTGTCTGTATTACCAATCTGATATAACTTACTGTACAGTAGTAGATGATAGATTGTGTCTGTATTACCAATCTGACATAACTTACTGTACAGTAGTAGATGATAGAATGTGTCTGTATTACCAATCTGACATAACTTACTGTACAGTAGTTGATAATAGAATGTGTCTGTATTACCAATCTGACATAACTTACTGTACAGTAGTACATGATAGAATGTGTCTGTATTACCAATCTGACATAACTTACTGTACAGTAGTAGATGATAGAATGTGTCTGTATTACCAATCTGACATAACTTACTGTACAGTAGTAGATGATAGAATGTGTCTGTATTACAAATCTGACATAACTTACTGTACAGTAGTAGATGATAGAATGTGTCTGTATTACCAATCTGACATAACTTACTGTACAGTAGTACATGATAGAATGTGTCTGTATTACCAATCTGACATAACTTAATGTACAGTAGTAGATGATAGATTGTGTCTGTATTACCAATCTGACATAACTTACTGTACAGTAGTAGATTATAGAATGTGTCTGTATTACCAATCTGACATTACTTACTGTACAGTAGTAGATGATAGAATGTGTCTGTATTATCAATCTGACATAACTTACTGTACAGCAGTAGGTGATAGATTGTGTCTGTATTACCAATCTGACATAACTTACTGTACAGTAGTAGATGATAGATTGTGTCTGTATTACCAATCTGACATAACTTACTGTACAGTAGTAGATGATAGAATGTGTCTGTATTACCAATCTGACATAACTTACTGTACAGTAGTAGATGATAGATTGTGTCTGTATTACCAATCTGACATAACTTACTGTACAGTAGTAGATGATAGAATGTGTCTGTATTACCAATCTGACATAACTTACTGTACAGTAGTAGATGATAGAATGTGTCTGTATTACCAATCTGACATAACTTACTGTACAGTAGTAGATGATATAATGTGTTCTGTATTACCAATCTGACATAACTTATTGTACAGTAGTAGATGATAGAATGTGTCTGTATTACCAATCTGACATAACTTACTGTACAGTAGTATATGATAGAATGTGTCTGTATTACCAATCTGACATAACTTATTGTACAGTAGTAGATGATATAATGTGTCTGTATTACCAATCTGACATAACTTACTGTACGGTAGTAGAAGATAGTTTGTGTCTGTATTACCAATCTGACATAACTTACTGTACAGTAGTAGATGATAGAATGTGTCTGTATTACCAATCTGACATAGCTTACTGTACAGTAGTAGATGATAGAATGTGTCTGTATTACCAATCTGACATAACTTACTGTACAGTAGTAGATGATAGAATGTGTCTGTATTACCAATCTGACATAACTTACTGTACAGTAGTAGATGATAGAATGTGTCTGTATTACCAATCTGACATAACTTATTGTACAGTAGTATATGATAGAATGTGTCTGAATTACCAATCTGACATAACTTACTGTACAGTATTAGATAATAGAATGTGTCTGAATTACCAATCTGACATAACTTACTGTACAGTATTAGATAATAGAATGTGTCTGAATTACCAATCTGACATAACTTACTGTACAGTATTAGATGGTATAAGGTGTCTTTAACTCCCATGCTACATCTGTACTCCCTGACATCTGACAGCTGTACATCACTGATCTGTAGGTTGTAGTTCCTGTCCTGTCTGGTCACACTCAGTCTGGTCCTCGTAGAGTCGGGTATGGCCGGGTTGATGTCTGTCCCTTGAGTGTAAATGACTACACCAGGAGAGGTAACAATCCATTGTGGTTTACCACCAGTATCAGTACACTGTAGTGTAACAGTCCCACCCTGTCTGGTGTACACTGGAGAGGCTGACGTCACATCTGAATTATAAAACAACAGAGGTAACAGCCCATTGTGGTGTAGTACCACCAGTATCAGTACACTGTAGTGTAACAGTCCCAACCTGTCTGGTGTACACTTGGGAGGCTGACGTCACACGTGAATTATAAAACAACAGAGATAACAGTCCATTGTGGTGTACCACCAGTATCAATACACTGTAGTGTAACAGTCCCACCCTGTCTGGTGTACACTGGGGAGACTGACGTCACACGTGAATTATAAATCAACAGAGATAACAGTCCATTGTGGTGTACCACCAGTATCAGTACACTGTAGTGTTACAGTCCCACCCTGTCTGGTGTACACTTGGTAGGCTGACGTCACACCTGAATTATAAAACAACAGAGGTAACAGTCCATTGTGGTGTACCACCAGTATCAGTACACTGTAGTGTTATAGTCCCACCCTGTCTGGTGTACACTGGAGAGGCTGACGTCACACCTCAATTATAAAACAACAGAGGTAACAGTCCATTGTGGTGTACCACCAGTATCAGTACACTGTAGTGTTACAGTCCCACCCTGTCTGGTGTACACTGGGGAGGCTGACGTCACACCTCAATTATAAAACAACATAGTTAACAGTCCATTGTGGTGTACCACCAGTATCAGTACACTGTAGTGTTACAGTCCCACCCTGTCTGGTGTACACTAGGGCGGCTGACGTCACACCTGAATTATAAAACAACAGAGGTAACAGCCCATTGTGGTGTAGTACCACCAGTATCAGTACACTGTAGTGTTACAGTCCCAACTTGTCTGGTGTACACTTGGGAGGCTGACGTCACACCTGAATTATAAAACAACAGAGATAACAGTCCATTGTGGTGTACCACCAGTATCAGTACACTGTAGTGTTACAGTCCCACCCTGTCTGGTGTACACTGGGGAGGCTGACGTCACACCTGGATTATAAAACAACAGAGGTAACAGTCCATTGTGGTGTACCACCAGTATCAGTACACAGTAGTGTAACAGTCCCACCCTGTCTGGTGTACACTGGGGAGGCTGACGTCACACCTGGATTATAAAACAACAGAGGTAAAAGTCCATTGTGGTGTACCACCAGTATCAGTACACTGTAGTGTAACAGTCCCACCCTGTCTGGTGTACACTGGGGAGACTGACGTCACACGTGAATTATAAAACATCAGAGATAACAGTCCATTGTGGTGTACCACCAGTAAAGAATGAAGTGTAGTAAGGGACGATAACTCGTTATCGTTCCTTATGGAACGTAATGATAGTATGAGCTAATTCGCGATTTTTGCCGGCTATTGTAGCGATTTGGGGGTGGAAAAAATGACACATACAATTTTGATAGGGTTTTGAACCATTGTAAAACTCGGCTCGATCTAGGTCTGGATGTATCTGGTATCCCTGTGGAAATTCGTATTTATGAGATATTTTGGGTCAAACATGCCAAAATCGTCACTTTGACCGGTAGCTTCTGTTTAACCGGTCCTTAAAAATCAGCGATTAAATCCAAAAATTTGAAACTCCAAATATAACAAGAAGAGATAGTTCTGAAGAAAAGCGTATCTTTAGTTTTTCTATATCTTTCATAGAACGGCCACAATAGGGTTTTGAAAAAGGGTCGTATTTTATCGAGAGGTGGCGGATGTTACGTCACGAGTCACCTAAATATCCAATCAGTAGGCCCGGATGCATTCACCTTCCTATTAAATCTTCTGCCCAAACGGGAAAAACCCACAATCTATTTTTGATTTTGTTCTGTGGTCCCTAGAAGCCCTGATTTTGACATCATAATGATATGCATGACATTTGTTTTTATCTTTGATCGTATATGTAATTATTTATCGATTAGAATACCGCGAGTACATCTGTTACTAAGATGAACTTAGGGTTGATTGTTTGGTTGTTTTATCACCACGTGTATATATTGCAATCAGGATCGTTTTGAGGCTGGGTCTCCTTATAGTAGTGGGTGACTACAACAACACACGAGAGACCCTAACGTATGCTTGCATAGATGCCAATTGCTGTCTCATAATCAATTAATGTGTCATGTTCCAGAAAACTGAAGAATTATGAAAATTATTACAGTGGTAACCCCCAAACCTTCAATTTCCTCTCGCCAGTATCAATATTTAAACGTATTTGAGAGTTTTAAATGTCGCGCGAATAAATTAAGTGCAGGTGAGAAAATTAAGTGAAAGTGAGGAAATTAAGAGCAAGTGAAGGTATTTATGCTAAATGAAAGGAAATAAAGGTTTTTAGTGTTACCAGTGTTATAAGATAACCAATAATCTATTTAGTGTCCCACTTAAAAAAAATGACACAAATGTTCTTCAAGGTCATGGGTTTTTGCAACTGATCTTTTATTTTCCGATCGGTCAGCCAAGATGGCCGCCGCAGACTTATTTGCCTCTGCCTGGTGAAAATTTAGATATTCTTTGATTTCGATTACCATTGGTATATGGTATATATTGGTATTAGGGGACTGCAAATTCCATTGCATCGGTATCATTGCCAAGGCTTCCGATTGGTCGAAGTTTAGACCATGGATTTGGATGCAAAATGGTACATCTTTGTAAATAGGGGAATTCGCATTCAACCACATGGGATTCATTGCCATATAACCACGCTGATGCTTCTTATTGGTCGAAATATTGACATTGAACGATTTTGATATAAACCAGGACTCGTGCATGGAACCTCTGAACTCAAGACGGACATTTCTGTATCACCCTCAGCATTTATTTTTTTCTGTCTTTCGTGCTCATCCAGAGTTATCTTCCCTAACTACACTTCATTCTTTCTGTGACACTCCTTTAGGTGTCACCCCACTAGTATCAGTACACTGTAGTGTTACAGTCCCACCCTGTCTGGTGTACACTTGGGAGGCTGACGTCACACCTGAATTATAAAACAACAGAGGTAACAGTCCATTGTGGTGTACCACCAGTATCAGTACACTGTAGTGTTACAGTCCCACCCTGTCTGGTGTACACTTGGGAGGCTGACGTCACACCTGAATTATAAAACAACAGAGGTAACAGTCCATTGTGGTGTACCACCAGTATCAGTACACTGTAGTGTTACAGTCCCACCCTGTCTGGTGTACACTGGGGAGGCTGACGTCACACCTGAATTATAAAACAACATAGTTAACAGTCCATTGTGGTGTACCACCAGTATCAGTACACTGTAGTGTTACAGTCCCACCCTGTCTGGTGTACACTGGGGAGACTGACGTCACACGTGAATTATAAATCAACAGAGATAACAGTACATTGTGGTGTACCACCAGTATCAGTACACTGTAGTGTTACAGTCCCACCCTGTCTGGTGTACACTGGGGAGACTGACGTCACACGTGAATTATACATCAACAGAGATAACAGTCCATTGTGGTGTACCACCAGTATCAGTACACTGTAGTGTTACAGTCCCACCCTGTCTGGTGTACACTTGGGAGGCTGACGTCACACCTGAATTATAAAACAACAGAGGTAACAGTCCATTGTGGTGTACCACCAGTATCAGTACACTGTAGTGTTACAGTCCCACCCTGTCTGGTGAACTCTAGGGAGGCTGACGTCACACCTGAATTATAAAACAACAGAGATAACAGTCCATTGTTCTGTACCACCAGTATCAGTACACTGTAGTGTTACAGTCCCACCCTGTCTGGTGTAGACTGGGTAGGATGATGTCACACCTGAATTATAAAACAACAGAGGTAACAGTCCATTGTGGTGTACCACCAGTATCAGTACACTGTAGTGTTACAGTCCCACCCTGTCTGGTGTACACTGGAGAGGCTGACGTCACACCTCAATTATAAAACAACAGAGGTAACAGTCCATTGTGGTGTACCACCAGTATCAGTACACTGTAGTGTTACAGTCCCAACCTGTCTGGTGTACACTGGGGAGGCTGACGTCACACCTGAATTATAAAACAACAGAGGTAGCAGCCCATTGTGGTGTAGTTCCAGCAGTATCAGTACACTGTAGTGTAACAGTCCCACCCTGTCTGGTGTACACTGGAGAGGCTGACGTCACACCTGAATTATAAAACAACAGAGGTAACAGTCCATTGTGCTGTACCACCAGTATCAGTACACTGTAGTATTACAGTCCCACCCTGTCTGGTGTACACTGGGGAGACTGACGTCACACGTAAATTATAAATCAACAGAGATAACAGTCCATTGTGGTGTACCACCAGTATCAGTATACTGTAGTGTTACAGTCCCACCCTGTCTGGTGTACACTTGGGAGGCTGACGTCACACCTGAATTATAAAACAACAGAGGTAACAGTCCATTGTGGTGTACCACCAGTATCAGTACACTGTAGTGTTACAGTCCCACCCTGTCTGGTGTACACTGGGGAGGCAGACGTCACACCTGAATTATAAAACAACAGAGATAACAGTCCATTGTTCTGTACCACCAGTATCAGTACACTGTAGTGTTACAGTCCCACCCTGTCTGGTGTAGACTGGGTAGGATGATGTCACACCTGAATTATAAAACAACAGAGGTAACAGTCCATTGTGGTGTACCACCAGTATCAGTACACTGTAGTGTTACAGTCCCACCCTGTCTGGTGTACACTGGAGAGGCTGACGTCACACCTCAATTATTAAACAACAGAGGTAACAGTCCATTGTGGTGTACCACCAGTATCAGTACACTGTAGTGTTACAGTCCCACCCTGTCTGGTGTACACTGGAGAGGCTGACGTCACACCTGAATTATAAAACAACATAGTTAACAGTCCATTGTGGTGTACCACCAGTATCAGTACACTGTAGTGTTACAGTCCCAACCTGTCTGGTGTACACTGGCGAGGCTGACGTCACACCTGAATAATAAAACAACAGAGATAACAGTCCATTGTTCTGTACCACCAGCATCAGTACACTGTAGTGTTACAGACTGACCCTGTCTGGTGTACACTGGGGAGGCTGACGTCACACCTGAATTATAAAACAACAGAGGTAACAGTCCATTGTGGTGTACCACCAGTATCAGTACACTGTAGTGTTGCAGCCCCACCCTGTCTGGTGTACACTGGCGAGGATGATGTCACACCTGAATTATAAAACAACAGAGGTAACAGTCCATTGTGGTGTACCACCAGTATCAGTACACTGTAGTGTTACAGTCCCACCCTATCTGGTGTACACTGGAGAGGATGACGTCACACCTCAATTATAAAACAACAGAGGTAACAGTCCATTGTGGTGTACCACCAGTATCAGTACACTGTAGTGTTACAGTCCCACCCTGTCTGGTGTACACTGGGGAGGCTGACGTCACACCTGAATTATAAAACAACATAGTTAACAGTCCATTGTGGTGTACCACCAGTATCAGTACACTGTAGTGTTACAGTCCCACCCTGTCTGGTGTACACTGGGGAGACTGACGTCACACGTGAATTATAAATCAACAGAGATAACAGTCCATTGTGGTGTACCACCAGTATCAGTACACTGTAGTGTTACAGTCCCACCCTGTCTGGTGTACACTGGGGAGACTGACGTCACACGTGAATTATAAATCAACAGAGATAACAGTCCATTGTGGTGTACCACCAGTATCAGTACACTGTAGTGTTACAGTCCCACCCTGTCTGGTGTACACTTGGGAGGCTGACGTCACACCTGAATTATAAAACAACAGAGGTAACAGTCCATTGTGGTGTACCACCAGTATCAGTACACTGTAGTGTTACAGTCCCACCCTGTCTGGTGTACACTGGAGAGGCTGACGTCACACCTGAATTATAAAACAACATAGTTAACAGTCCATTGTGGTGTACCACCAGTATCAGTACACTGTAGTGTTACAGTCCCAACCTGTCTGGTGTACACTGGCGAGGCTGACGTCACACCTGAATAATAAAACAACAGAGATAACAGTCCATTGTTCTGTACCACCAGCATCAGTACACTGTAGTGTTACAGACCGACCCTGTCTGGTGTACACTGGGGAGGCTGACGTCACACCTGAATTATAAAACAACAGAGGTAACAGTCCATTGTGGTGTACCACCAGTATCAGTACACTGTAGTGTTGCAGCCCCACCCTGTCTGGTGTACACTGGCGAGGATGATGTCACACCTGAATTATAAAACAACAGAGGTAACAGTCCATTGTGGTGTACCACCAGTATCAGTACACTGTAGTGTTACAGTCCCACCCTATCTGGTGTACACTGGAGAGGATGACGTCACACCTCAATTATAAAACAACAGAGGTAACAGTCCATTGTGGTGTACCACCAGTATCAGTACACTGTAGTGTTACAGTCCCACCCTGTCTGGTGTACACTGGGGAGGCTGACGTCACACCTGAATTATAAAACAACATAGTTAACAGTCCATTGTGGTGTACCACCAGTATCAGTACACTGTAGTGTTACAGTCCCACCCTGTCTGGTGTACACTGGGGAGACTGACGTCACACGTGAATTATAAATCAACAGAGATAACAGTCCATTGTGGTGTACCACCAGTATCAATACACTGTAGTGTAACAGTCCCACCCTGTCTGGTGTACACTGGGGAGACTGACGTCACACGTGAATTATAAATCAACAGAGATAACAGTCCATTGTGGTGTACCACCAGTATCAGTACACTGTAGTGTTACAGTCCCACCCTGTCTGGTGTACACTGGGGAGGCTGACGTCACACCTGAATTATAAAACAACAGAGGTAACAGTCCATTGTGGTGTACCACCAGTATCAGTACACTGTAGTGTTACAGTCCCACCCTGTCTGGTGTACACTGGCGAGGCTGACGTCACACCTGAATTATAAAACAACAGAGGTAACAGTCCATTGTGGTGTACCACCAGTATCAGTACACTGTAGTGTTACAGTCCCACCCTGTCTGGTGTACACTGGGGAGGCTGACGTCACACCTGAATTATAAAACAACAGAGGTAACAGTCCATTGTGGTGTACCACCAGTATCAGTACACTGTAGTGTTACAGTCCCACCCTGTCTGGTGTACACTGGGAGGCTGACGTCACACCTGAATTATAAAACAACAGAGGTAACAGTCCATTGTGGTGTACCACCAGTATCAGTACACTGTAGTGTAACAGTCCCACCCTGTCTGGTGTACACTGGGGAGGCTGACGTCACACCTGAATTATAAAACAACAGAGATAACAGTCCATTGTGGTGTACCACCAGTATCAGTACACTGTAGTGTTACAGTCCCACCCTGTCTGGTGTACACTGGGGAGGCTGACGTCACACCTGAATTATAAAACAACAGAGGTAACAGTCCATTGTGGTGTACCACCAGTATCAGTACACTGTAGTGTTACAGTCCCACCCTGTCTGGTGTACACTGGGGAGGCTGACGTCACACCTGAATTATAAAACAACAGAGGTAACAGTCCATTGTGGTGTACCACCAGTATCAGTACACTGTAGTGTTACAGTCCCACCCTGTCTGGTGTACACTGGGGAGGCTGACGTCACACCTGAATTATAAAACAACAGAGGTAACAGTCCATTGTGGTGTACCACCAGTATCAGTACACTGTAGTGTTACAGTCCCACCCTGTCTGGTGTACACTGGGGAGGCTGACGTCACACCTGAATTATAAAACAACAGAGGTAACAGTCCATTGTGGTGTACCACCAGTATCAGTACACTGTAGTGTTACAGTCCCACCCTGTCTGGTGTACACTGGGGAGGCTGACGTCACACCTGAATTATAAAACAACAGAGGTAACAGTCCATTGTGGTGTACCACCAGTATCAGTACACTGTAGTGTTACAGTCCCACCCTGCCTGGTGTACACTCGGGAGGCTGACGTCACACCTGAATTATAAAACAACAGAGGATAACAGTCCATTGTGTCTGTACCACCAGTATCAGTACACTGTAGTGTTACAGTCCCACCCTGTCTGGTGTACACTGGGAGGCTGACGTCACACCTGAATTATAAAACAACAGAGGTAACAGTCCATTGTGGTGTACCACCAGTATCAGTACACTGTAGTGTAACAGTCCCACCCTGTCTGGTGTACACTGGGAGGCTGACGTCACACCTGAATTATAAAACAACAGAGGTAACAGTCCATTGTGGTGTACCACCAGTATCAGTACACTGTAGTGTTACAGTCCCACCCTGTCTGGTGTACACTGGGGAGGACTGACGTCACACCTGAATTATAAAACAACAGAGGTAACAGTCCATTGTGGTGTACCACCAGTATCAGTACACTGTAGTGTTACAGTCCCACCCTGTCTGGTGTACACTGGGAGGCTGACGTCACACCTGAATTATAAAACAACAGAGGTAACAGTCCATTGTGGTGTACCACCAGTATCAGTACACTGTAGTGTTACAGTCCCACCCTGTCTGGTGTACACTGGGGAGGCTGACGTCACACCTGAATTATAAAACAACAGAGATAACAGTCCATTGTGGTGTACCACCAGTATCAGTACACTGTAGTGTTACAGTCCCACCCTGTCTGGTGTACACTGTGGAGGCTGACGTCACACCTGAATTATAAAACAACCGATGTAACAGTCCATTGTGGTGTACCACCAGTATCAGTACACTGTAGTGTTACAGTCCCACCCTGTCTGGTGTACACTGGGAGGCTGACGTCACACCTGAATTATAAAACAACAGATGTAACAGTCCATTGTGGTGTACCACCAGTATCAGTACACTGTAGTGTTACAGTCCCACCCTGTCTGGTGTACACTGGGGAGGCTGACGTCACACCTGAATTATAAAACAACAGAGGTAACAGTCCATTGTGGTGTACCACCAGTATCAGTACACTGTAGTGTTACAGTCCCACCCTGTCTGGTGTACACTGGGAGGCTGACGTCACACCTGAATTATAAAACAACAGAGGTAACAGTCCATTGTGGTGTACCACCAGTATCAGTACACTGTAGTGTTACAGTCCCACCCTGTCTGGTGTACACTGGGGAGGCTGACGTCACACCTGAATTATAAAACAACAGAGGTAACAGTCCATTGTGCTGTACCACCAGTATCAGTACACTGTAGTGTTACAGTCCCACCCTGTCTGGTGTACACTGGGTAGGCTGACGTCACACCTGAATTATAAAACAACAGAGGTAACAGTCCATTGTGGTGTACCACCAGTATCAGTACACTGTAGTGTTACAGTCCCACCCTGTCTGGTGTACACTGGGAGGCTGACGTCACACCTGAATTATAAAACAACAGAGGTAACAGTCCATTGTGGTGTACCACCAGTATCAGTACACTGTAGTGTTACAGTCCCACCCTGTCTGGTGTACACTGGGGAGGCTGACGTCACACCTGAATTATAAAACAACAGAGGTAACAGTCCATTGTGGTGTACCACCAGTATCAGTACACTGTAGTGTTACAGTCCCACCCTGTCTGGTGTACACTGGGGAGGCTGACGTCACACCTGAATTATAAAACAACAGAGGTAACAGTCCATTGAACTGTACCACCAGTATCAGTACACTGTAGTGTTACAGTCCCACCCTGTCTGGTGTACACTGGGGAGGCTGACGTCACACCTGAATTATAAAACAACAGAGGTAACAGTCCATTGTGGTGTACCACCAGTATCAGTACACTGTAGTGTAACAGTCCCCACCCTGTCTGGTGTACACTGGGGAGGCTGACGTCACACCTGAATTATAAAACAACAGAGGTAACAGTCCATTGTGGTGTACCACCAGTATCAGTACACTGTAGTGTTACAGTCCCACCCTGTCTGGTGTACACTGGGGAGGCTGACGTCACACCTGAATTATAAAACAACAGAGGTAACAGTCCATTGTGGTGTACCACCAGTATCAGTACACTGTAGTGTTACAGTCCCACCCTGTCTGGTGTACACTGGGGAGGCTGACGTCACACCTGAATTATAAAACAACAGAGGTAACAGTCCATTGTGGTGTACCACCAGTATCAGTACACTGTAGTGTTACAGTCCCACCCTGTCTGGTGTACACTGGGAGCCTGACGTCACACCTGAATTATAAAACAACAGAGGTAACAGTCCATTGTGGTGTACCACCAGTATCAGTACACTGTAGTGTTACAGTCCCACCCTGTCTGGTGTACACTTGGGAGGCTGACGTCACACCTGAATTATAAAACAACAGAGGTAACAGTCCATTGTGGTGTACCACCAGTATCAGTACACTGTAGTGTTACAGTCCCACCCTGTCTGGTGTACACTGGGAGGCTGACGTCACACCTGAATTATAAAACAACAGAGGTAACAGTCCATTGTGGTGTACCACCAGTATCAGTACACTGTAGTGTTACAGTCCCACCCTGTCTGGTGTACACTGGGGAGGCTGACGTCACACCTGAATTATAAAACAACAGAGGTAACAGTCCATTGTGGTGTACCACCAGTATCAGTACACTGTAGTGTACAGTCCCACCCTGTCTGGTGTACACTGGGGAGGCTGACGTCACACCTGAATTATAAAACAACAGAGGTAACAGTCCATTGTGGTGTACCACCAGTATCAGTACACTGTAGTGTTACAGTCCCACCCTGTCTGGTGTACACTGGGAGGCTGACGTCACACCTCAATTATAAAACAACAGAGGTAACAGTCCATTGTGGTGTACCACCAGTATCAGTACACTGTAGTGTTACAGTCCCACCCTGTCTGGTGTACACTGGGGAGGCTGACGTCACACCTGAATTATAAAACAACAGAGGTAACAGTCCATTGTGGTGTACCACCAGTATCAGTACACTGTAGTGTTACAGTCCCACCCTGTCTGGTGTACACTGGGAGGCTGAAGTCACACGTGAATTATAAAACAACAGAGATAACAGTCCATTGTGGTGTACCACCAGTATCAGTACACTGTAGTGTTACAGTCCCACCCTGTCTGGTGTACACTTGGGAGGCTGACGTCACACCTGAATTATAAAACAACAGAGGTAACAGCCCATTGTGGTGTAGTACCACCAGTATCAGTACACTGTAGTGTTACAGTCCCACCCTGTCTGGTGTACACTGGGGAGGCTGACGTCACACCTGAATTATAAAACAACAGAGGTAACAGTCCATTGTGGTGTACCACCAGTATCAGTACACTGTAGTATAACAGTCCCACCCTGTCTGGTGTACACTGGGGAGACTGACGTCACACGTGAATTATAAATCAACAGAGATAACAGTCCATTGTGGTGTACCACCAGTATCAATACACTGTAGTGTTACAGTCCCACCCTGTCTGGTGTACACTTGGGAGGCTGACGTCACACCTGAATTATAAAACAACAGAGGTAACAGTCCATTGTGGTGTACCACCAGTATCAGTACACTGTAGTGTTACAGTCCCACCCTGTCTGGTGTACACTGGGGAGGCTGACGTCACACCTGAATTATAAAACAACAGAGATAACAGTCCATTGTTCTGTACCACCAGTATCAGTACACTGTAGTGTTACAGTCCCACCCTGTCTGGTGTACACTGGGTAGGATGATGTCACACCTGAATTATAAAACAACAGAGGTAACAGTCCATTGTGGTGTACCACCAGTATCAGTACACTGTAGTGTTACAGTCCCACCCTGTCTGGTGTACACTGGAGAGGCTGACGTCACACCTCAATTATAAAACAACAGAGGTAACAGTCCATTGTGGTGTACCACCAGTATCAGTACACTGTAGTGTTACAGTCCCACCCTGTCTGGTGTACACTGGGGAGGCTGACGTCACACCTGAATTATAAAACAACAGAGGTAACAGTCCATTGTGCTGTACCACCAGTATCAGTACACTGTAGTGTTACAGTCCCACCCTGTCTGGTGTACACTGGGTAGGCTGACGTCACACCTGAATTATAAAACAACAGAGGTAACAGTCCATTGTGGTGTACCACCAGTATCAGTACACTGTAGTGTTACAGTCCCACCCTGTCTGGTGTACACTGGAGAGGCTGACGTCACACCTGAATTATAAAACAACAGAGGTAACAGTCCATTGTGGTGTACCACCAGTATCAGTACACTGTAGTGTTACAGTCCCACCCTGTCTGGTGTACACTGGGGAGGCTGACGTCACACCTGAATTATAAAACAACAGAGGTAACAGTCCATTGTGGTGTACCACCAGTATCAGTACACTGTAGTGTAACAGTCCCACCCTGTCTGGTGTACACTGGGGAGACTGAAGTCACACGTGAATTATAAATCAACAGATATAACAGTCCATTGTGGTGTACCACCAGTATCAGTACACTGTAGTGTTACAGTCCCACCCTGTCTGGTGTACACTTGGTAGGCTGACGTCACACCTGAATTATAAAACAACAGAGGTAACAGTCCATTGTGCTGTACCACCAGTATCAGTACACTGTAGTATCACAGTCCCACCCTGTCTGGTGTACACTGGGGAGACTGACGTCACACGTGAATTATAAATCAACAGAGATAACAGTCCATTGTGGTCTACCACCAGTATCAGTACACTGTAGTGTTACAGTCCCACCCTGTCTGGTGTACACTTGGGAGGCTGACGTCACACCTGAATTATAAAACAACAGAGGTAACAGTCCATTGTGGTGTACCACCAGTATCAGTACACTGTAGTGTTACAGTCCCACCCTGTCTGGTGTACACTGGGGAGGCTGACGTCACACCTGAATTATAAAACAACAGAGATAACAGTCCATTGTTCTGTACCACCAGTATCAGTACACTGTAGTGTTACAGTCCCACCCTGTCTGGTGTACACTGGGTAGGATGATGTCACACCTGAATTATAAAACAACAGAGGTAACAGTCCATTGTGGTGTACCACCAGTATCAGTACACTGTAGTGTTACAGTCCCACCCTGTCTGGTGTACACTGGAGAGGCTGACGTCACACCTGAATTATAAAACAACAGAGGTAACAGCCCATTGTGGTGTAGTACCACCAGTATCAGTACACTGTAGTGTAACAGTCCCAACCTGTCTGGTGTACACTGGGGAGGCTGACGTCACACGTGAATTATAAAACAACAGAGGTAACAGTCCATTGTGGTGTACCACCAGTATCAGTACACTGTAGTGTTACAGTCCCAACCTGTCTGGTGTACACTGGGGAGGCTGACGTCACACCTGAATTATAAAACAACAGAGGTAACAGCCCATTGTGGTGTAGTACCACCAGTATCAGTACACTGTAGTGTAACAGTCCCAACCTGTCTGGTGTACACTGGGGAGGCTGACGTCACACGTGAATTATAAAACAACAGAGGTAACAGTCCATTGTGGTGTACCACCAGTATCAGTACACTGTAGTGTTACAGTCCCAACCTGTCTGGTGTACACTGGGGAGGCTGACGTCACACCTGAATTATAAAACAACACAGGTAACAGTCCATTGTGCTGTACCACCAGTATCAGTACACTGTAGTGTTGCAGCCCCACCCTGTCTGGTGTACACTGGCGAGGCTGACGTCACACCTGAATTATAAAACAACAGTGGTAACAGCCCATTGTGGTGTAGTTCCACCAGTATCAGTACACTGTAGTGTTACAGTCCCACCCGGTCTGGTGTACACTGGGGAGACTGAAGTCACACGTGAATTATAAATCAACAGAGATAACAGTCCATTGTGGTGTACCACCAGTATCAGTACACTGTAGTGTTACAGTCCCACCCTGTCTGGTGTACACTTGGTAGGCTGACGTCACACCTGAATTATAAAACAACAGAGGTAACAGCCCATTGTGGTGTAGTTCCACCAGTATCAGTACACTGTAGTGTAACAGTCCCACCCTGTCTGGTGTACACTGGGGAGGCTGACGTCACACCTGAATTATAAAACAACAGAGGTAACAGTCCATTGTGCTGTACCACCAGTATCAGTACACTGTAGTATTACAGTCCCACCCTGTCTGGTGTACACTGGGGAGACTGACGTCACACGTGAATTATAAATCAACAGAGATAACAGTCCATTGTGGTGTACCACCAGTATCAGTACACTGTAGTGTTACAGTCCCACCCTGTCTGGTGTACACTTGGGAGGCTGACGTCACACCTGAATTATAAAACAACAGAGGTAACAGTCCATTGTGGTGTACCACCAGTATCAGTACACTGTAGTGTTACAGTCCCACCCTGTCTGGTGTACACTGGGGAGGCTGACGTCACACCTGAATTATAAAACAACAGAGATAACAGTCCATTGTTCTGTACCACCAGTATCAGTACACTGTAGTGTTACAGTCCCACCCTGTCTGGTGTAGACTGGGTAGGATGATGTCACACCTGAATTATAAAACAACAGAGGTAACAGTCCATTGTGGTGTACCACCAGTATCAGTACACTGTAGTGTTACAGTCCCAACCTGTCTGGTGTACACTGGGGAGGCTGACGTCACACCTGAATTATAAAACAACAGAGGTAACAGTCCATTGTGCTGTACCACCAGTATCAGTACACTGTAGTGTTGCAGCCCCACCCTGTCTGGTGTACACTGGCGAGGCTGACGTCACACCTGAATTATAAAACAACAGAGGTAACAGCCCATTGTGGTGTAGTTCCACCAGTATCAGTACACTGTAGTGTTACAGTCCCACCCTGTCTGGTGTACACTGGGGAGACTGAAGTCACACGTGAATTATAAATCAACAGAGATAACAGTCCATTGTGGTGTACCACCAGTATCAGTACACTGTAGTGTTACAGTCCCACCCTGTCTGGTGTACACTTGGTAGGCTGACGTCACACCTGAATTATAAAACAACAGAGGTAACAGCCCATTGTGGTGTAGTTCCACCAGTATCAGTACACTGTAGTGTAACAGTCCCACCCTGTCTGGTGTACACTGGGGAGGCTGACGTCACACCTGAATTATAAAACAACAGAGGTAACAGTCCATTGTGCTGTACCACCAGTATCAGTACACTGTAGTATTACAGTCCCACCATGTCTGGTGTACACTGGGGAGACTGACGTCACACGTGAATTATAAATCAACAGAGATAACAGTCCATTGTGGTGTACCACCAGTATCAGTACAATGTAGTGTTACAGTCCCACCCTGTCTGGTGTACACTGGGGAGGCTGACGTCACACCTGAATTATAAAACAACAGAGGTAACAGTCCATTGTGGTGTACCACCAGTATCAGTATACTGTAGTGTTACAGTCCCACCCTGTCTGGTGTACACTGGGGAGGCTGACGTCACACCTGAATTATAAAACAACAGAGATAACAGTCCATTGTTCTGTACCACCAGTATCAGTACACTGTAGTGTTACAGTCCCACCCTGTCTGGTGTACACTGGGTAGGATGATGTCACACCTGAATTATAAAACAACAGAGGTAACAGTCCATTGTGGTGTACCACCAGTATCAGTACACTGTAGTGTTACAGTCCCACCCTGTCTGGTGTACACTGGAGAGGCTGACGTCACACCTCAATTATAAAACAACAGAGGTAACAGTCCATTGTGGTGTACCACCAGTATCAGTACACTGTAGTGTTACAGTCCCACCCTGTCTGGTGTACACTGGGGAGGCTGACGTCACACCTGAATTATAAAACAACAGAGGTAACAGTCCATTGTGGTGTACCACCAGTATCAGTACACTGTAGTGTTGCAGCCCCACCCTGTCTGGTGTACACTGGCGAGGCTGACGTCACACCTGAATTATAAAACAACAGAGGTAACAGCCCATTGTGGTGTAGTTCCACCAGTATCAGTACACTGTAGTGTAACAGTCCCACCCTGTCTGGTGTACACTGGGGAGGCTGACGTCACACCTGAATTATAAAACAACAGAGGTAACAGTCCATTGTGCTGTACCACCAGTATCAGTACACTGTAGTATTACAGTCCCACCCTGTCTGGTGTACACTGGGGAGACTGACGTCACACCTGAATTATAAATCAACAGAGATAACAGTCCATTGTGGTGTACCACCAGTATCAGTACACTGTAGTGTTACAGTCCCACCCTGTCTGGTGTACACTTGGGAGGCTGACGTCACACCTGAATTATAAAACAACAGAGGTAACAGTCCATTGTGGTGTACCACCAGTATCAGTACACTGTAGTGTTACAGTCCCACCCTGTCTGGTGTACACTGGGGAGGCTGACGTCACACCTGAATTATAAAACAAAAGAGATAACAGTCCATTGTTCTGTACCACCAGTATCAGTACACTGTAGTGTAACAGTTCCCAACCTGTCTGGTGTACACTGGGGAGGCTGACGTCACACCTGAATTATAAAACAACAGAGGTAACAGTCCATTGTGGTGTACCACCAGTATCAGTGCACTGTAGTGTTACAGTCCCACCCTGTCTGGTGTACACTGGGGAGGCTGACGTCACACCTGGATTATAAAACAACAGAGGTAACAGTCCATTGTGGTGTACCACCAGTATCAGTACACTGTAGTGTAACAGTCCCACCCTGTCTGGTGTACACTGGGAAGGCTGACGTCACACCTGGATTATAAAACAACAGAGGTAACAGTTCATTGTGGTGTACCCCCAGTATCAGTACACTGTAGTGTTACAGTCCCACCCTGTCTGGTGTACACTGGGGAGACTGACGTCACACCTGAATTATAAAACAACAGAGATAACAGTCCATTGTTCTGTACCACCAGTATCAGTACACTGTAATGTTACAGTCCCAACCTGTCTGGTGTACACTGGGTAGGATGATGTCACACCTGAATTATAAAATAATAGAGGTAACAGTCTATTGTAATGTACCACCAGTATCAGTACACTGTAGTGTTACAGTTCCACCCTGTGTGTCTTACATTAGGTTTATTATCGTCACACCTGAGTTCTAAAACAACTGGAGTGACAGTCAATTTTACTGTACTTAATCCAATACTGACTTGTGTATATTTCGGGGGCTGACGGATCACTTTGATAATTTAACGACTTCAGTTATTGCTCTAATTATACTGAAGCTTCACTCACTTACTCAAAATTACGTTCTCATCTCAAAGACTAGGTCAATGTTGGTATCAGATGGCTGTGTGTGCGAAAAAAGTCATGATGTCTGTTGAAATTATATGCTGATGACAGATCTGGGCACGTAAAAGTCTCGATAGATTATTGCGGAGAAATATTTTTCAGCGTTTAATTGTTGGCATTATTGTATACATGTACTATGGTATATTATATTATACAGTTATTGTATTGGTATTAGGAAAATAACACTTTTATTTACAGAGGCGAAGCCGAGAGAATAGTGAATGTCAAGGGGACAATAAAAGTGTTATTTCCAGAAATATCCATACACTAACTGTTTCATTATACCAGCATTGCAATTATTTAAATTTTCTCTCAAAGCACTGCTCTTCTCCTCCGCTGTTCCTAAGTTTTTTTTCGACGACATTCTTCCAACATGATAACTGCCGTTTTTATTTCTGGTTGTTAGAGCTGTCATCTTCAGAAAAAAAGAGAGAAAAAATATCCTCTGTTACACTTTATCCAGATAATCGAAATTAATAGATGAAACCATTTTTCGAAATGTTCCTGTAGCATTCACTATTGAACGATTGCAGATGGTATCGACAACATTTAGGTTCTCAAAATCCCTATTGGACTTTATTACAAGGATGGCGATAGAGACGATCCGAAGCGATATGACAAATGCCTTGTTCAATCAGAATAAACTGGAAAATATGAATGCGCTCATTTTTGGTAAATAGCACTTATGACTATTAACGTGGTTAATGGCAGTTTGGAGGATGTGGATCAAAAAGCATTTATAATAATTATAATATTTATAATAAGCAAGTATAATTAATGAAGGTGTGACGTTATCTTAGCCATGTCTTGTTTAAACAAGTACAGGTATAACCATGTGGAACAACTATTGAAACAAATTTGGCCCAAGCAGCTATCCTCTAGTACAGTTGCAGACTCATTGGTATGATGTTCTTAAGTGTTGCGTATTCCGTTCTTGGAAGTTCCAAGTTAAGACGAAAAAAGGAGAAGACATTGAGCGATATCTATTTGTCTAACCTTGTCAGATAAATGGAAGTAAAGAAGAAATATTAATATACTAAATTGATGGGAATTGTATTTACAACTCGTATATGGGGAACAAATTTTTTTCCATTGAATTTTTTTTTTTTTTGCCAAATACTCGGACCTTGTAAAGAAGGTGCAGTTACATATTCCCATATCCAGTAACACAAAGGACATATACACATCGTCAAATGTGTCCATTGCGGGGTTTTATTTTCCTTTGAATAGTTTGACAGCTTGGTGAGGCATACGTATATAAATCGAATGTCTCACTTCATAATAACAATAAAAAAGACAAAATAATTATATTGACTAGATTTTGTCGTTATACGATATTTTAATATTAATGATATGCATATTTAAAACTTTTTTTTCACCCTTTTACACCGTGCACGATATTGTGAGAACTAGGTATAGATGTATGTATACCTTCTACAATGACCATCAGTAGACCCACAGTCCCGTCTACTGTACATGTATATATCCCCGTGTCACTGGCACAGGAACTCGGTAAACGTCAGTGTGTAACTCCCTCCCGAGTGACCGACAGATATCCGTGATTTAATGACGTCACTCAGACCAGCCTCCACTGTGGTACCGGTAACGTACAGGTTACCTCCAGGTCCGGTCCAGGTCAGTGTGGTGGCCTGGTCATCAGCCGGACAGGTCAGTGTGACGGGGGAGTTACTCTGGACATCCACAGGTGTGATAGTCTGACCTGAAAAAATGGGTAATAAACGTGATGATTTAGTTTGTCTCTATTTTGGTGAAACAAAGTGACGTTTCGATATTTTTAACAAACTACATTATATAATACCAGATAACTGAAAGAAAAAGATGACCCAGTATAGGTGTAATTACAAGAGGATTGTTACGCCAACCTATTGCCATCACATAAATAAATTAAAAAAAAAAAAAAACAGTTATTTTAATCTTGACATTTGGAAACGAAAATAACAAAAATGTAATAAAACAAATGTACATACACTTTTTTGAGATATTAAATAAGTGATGTAATATATCATATAATATGATTTAAGGTATGCTTTAGCAAGAGACCAAAGCCACGTACTTTTCTGGGCATGGTATTATTGTTCAATTTATTGTTGTCAATTTTCCTGCATTTGGTAATTATAATTTGTTTGTCAGAACGCTGCCGCTTTATAGCTGACCAAGGAAGAGGACACTGTATAGATACTAATTGGATTTTTATGAATTCATTTAGGACATATGTGGCTCAAAATGGCCATAAAACAACTTTACGTAACTTTCTTACATAAACATATTGTTTAAATATCAATATGCTGGATATCAGTGATATCTAAATACCTTTTATATGATGTATTGATATTATTTTTCCATGCTATAGTTGAACATTCCGATGACAAATTAGATTCTAATGACCTCGTACAATTTATGATTAATTTTATTTCTATAGCTGTCGTCGTATAAATGATGTTGATATTGTCATTAACTGTACGTTATAAACTGTCTTCATATTTAGTCACAGACCTTATCAGAGAGCGAGGAATAATAGTTACATCGACCCATATTTGAGCTATCGCACCTCCTACGCTCTTAATTATAATCAATCACTTGTGGTTGATAAGGGAGAAATAGGAAGGCCTTGTATGCATGAGTTCAACGTTTAACCCAACGGTGTCGCCTAGTAGGAGGTATAACTTACATGTTGTTGATTGCTGTGTATATATTTATGTACATATACTGGTGCTTTATCGTTGTTATTAAAAATAGACATTAAAACTTAATTTGTCTCAATTAAAACAAGAGGCCAAGGGCCACGTAGTTATCTGGGCATGGTTTTAGTATTCAATTCATTGTTGTCAATTTTCTTGCATTTGGTAATTATAATTTGTTTGTCTGAACGCTGCCGCTTTATAGTTGACCAATGAAGAGCTATTGTATAGATACTTTATAATTGAACTTTTATCCAGCATTTATTATTTCATTTAGGGCATATGCGGGTCAAAATGGCCATAGAAATCGACAAGCCGTCAAACATTTTTTTTAATGCACAACCCTCGTTGCGCATTAAAAAAAAAGTTTGACGGCTTGTCGTTTCTTCTTTACTCATTTTCCTCTCCTGTAGGTGCATGTAGCTACATGTATATAGCGCGTGATAATTAATATTGTGCCCGCTTCCAACATCTCATGATTGTATAAGAGGCCCAGATGACCTGTATCACTCACCTGGGTATTTAAGAAATAACATTTTAAATGATTTCAATCAAAAGTTACCTAAATTGCATATTATATGTGCATCAGCACCCATATTTTGTAAGTATATTACTAAATGAACCCATTTTGGCACTGCCCTTCGGGCCCTTTAGGTTGTCGATCCCGTTAAATTCAATCAGTCACCTAGGGATGTTATCTTTGTAAAATGAGCGATTATATATGAAAATATCCATAGTCAGGAAAGCCGTATCAAAAGCCTTTCCGATTAAAACACACAATCTGAAATGTACTGAAAATATCGCTTTTGAGATCTTGTCTTGAGTGTTATTTATTTAATTTGATGATAATATATAATCCAGATACTCATTATCATTCCAGTTCCGATTCATTAAGTTGTCTTCCTTATGATTATACATGTATATATATATTTCTTGTGATTTTGACTTCAAATTCCAGCAGAGACATATTGGGAAATATATTCCAGTGATTAGTATTTCAAATGTATGATTTCTTCTTAATATAACCTGTCCATTCTGATCCCTGATTTCACGTGGCAAACAATAATCAAAATGAGCATTTCGTGGGATTCCATTCTTTTTAATAATTTCGAGAATGTGAAACAGATATATCCACCTCACCAACTGATCATGATTGTCTTTTTAGTTATTTGTTGTAAATAATTAATTGTTCTGTATACATCATCTCATTTTCGTCCTGTATATTGTGAGAGTGACGAAGTACAGATTTGGAATTAATTAGTTTTTAGGGCATATTATTTTATCTGAAAACAAACCAATCAAGTACAGCCCCAGTATCCTGGCTGGTATGTGTCTGTCAACGCTTGGGCAGAGTAAGGGGGGAGTTTAGGTCACTAGAGGTCAATTTAAACAGCCCTGGTGTGATTAAGACCCAGAGTAATCTGACAGTTGATTTAGTAAATTTTAGATTAATAGGTCTTTAGGTGGCTTGAGAGTGGGAGACAATGATGTTTAATTTGGTCAGCTGGTGTTTCTATGTTAAGGTGTACATACATTTTATGAGTCTCTCATTTGGTGACCATATAGCACGAAGTTTTGTATGTTTTGATGTTCTGATGTTCTGATTAGGACTTGTTGATGTGCGCACTCCGGCGAATGTGGATATGTACTAAATGTCTGTAAATAAACTGTAAATAGGGTATTAACACTTGTTTGTGGTTTGAACCGGTCACAATAGTTTGATGCAAACCTTCATATTTCATATATTTACCAATAATGAATATCTGGTTTCGACAGATTATACTTTACATTCTTGCATGATATCTATTGATTTGCACATTTAACCTATTTTCCTTAACAGCAATACTAGGAGTTAAATAATAATCAAAGATATATATCTCCTTTTATATTTCACTCACAATTTGTAGTAAATACGTATTATTATGCAAATAGTGTATACAAATTATAGCTTGTTATGCTCTAAGTGTGATACAAGTATTCTGATACAAATTATATGGAATATTCGTAGTACGGAATTAAATAATGTAATGTGTGATACTGATTAGATGTGAACCACATACAATAAATTTGCTATTCAAAACTTTGTCACATAATAATATATTATAAACTTGCTATGTATAACATTATGTCACATATATTATATAAATTTGCTATATATAACTTTATGTATTTCATTTTTATTAATTCTTCAGGTTAAATCTTATCATTTGATGATATAAAGCAATGCATGTGTATGTACCAAGACAGAGGTATTTGTCCACAAACAATCAGGACTTGTCCCTTCACTACACTTTAGACCACAGACACAGGTTTCTGTTTCCCCTTCAGTGTAAACTATATCTAAGGGAGCAGTGGTTGAAGCCCCCTTGACAAATTTAATGGATACTCTCAATAGTCCAGATAACACCAATATACACAAATAACACTGAATCTCGGATCAATGATACCGCCTAGGGGGAGGAGGGGGGGGGGGGGGGGTCAGTATAGCTCATATTTCACCGTTGTTACTAAAAATAGACAGTAAAACTTATTTTTCTTAAATTAAAATAATTCAAGTTGATATCGAATATTGTGATTGTTATCAACACAGCAACTACACAATACCTATAATCTGGCATCACAACATACAGCCATGAATGCACAGTTAGGCTTAAAATATGTTTGCAAGCACATTTTTCGACCGCTGGCTAGTTCTCATGGCTATAAATAGCCCCAGAGAACTAAAAAAAATTAATTGATAAAGAATAATATCGATTGTCACAAACACAACAGCGGCAACACAATACCTATTATCTTGAAATCACAACATGCAGCCATGCAAGCAGAGTAAGGCTAAAAACATGTTTTCCAGGATGCAAATCAGCACATTTTATAGACCGATGGCAATAATTTGTTGGGGGAGGGGGAGAGCTATAAATAACCCAAGAAAACTAAAAATGAAAGAACTATGTATTGTGTAAACTAAGGTCGAAAAAGTAATCAGCGATTTCATTTCATTTCTAAGAAATAAAGTTATGACAAGAAAAACGTTATCGGCAGAAAATTCAATGTAGAAATGTCCTAAGAAAACTATGTCCTGGTGCATACCTACATTTGGTATATGAGCGATATTATTTGTTATTTTACAAGTGTGACTACTATCGATTAAGAGGAAGTATGTATACCCATGAAATTAGTGTGCAGTCTGAAAAAATTGTAAAATGTTAAAATGTTTTCAGAAATACCATACTCGTATTTGTTTAAAAACTAGAGTCAGGGCGTATAACACGTACCTGTAGTTTCTCCTTTTATTAAAAAAAAAGTGCCTGTTGTGTTTGGATATACTTGTCACGTTGAGACTACTACAATGTAACATATTTACACACCGTTTCATAATAAATTGCTTTGCATTCTCTTTAGATACTTCATACCTGTAATGCTTTAAAACATGACGTCTGTAAAACATGGATTTATTTACTAGTTCAAAGTCAATTTTAACATATGACCATGTGAACTACATTTTATAACTCTTCTACTATCTCCTGCTTTAATTCTAATTCACCTTTCTTCATTAACAGCGACAATATTTTAAGTTGGCAGAGACATTATTGTATTGATAAATTAAGTTTAAGATGACCTATGACTGCCAAAAGTATAACTGTATGCGTTTAGAAGTACGAACATGCTTAAGTAAAATAATGTTATAACCAATCAACAAAGGGTCTACCTCGATATAAAATTCAAGTAATCATTCCACTGTCAGATTTGGACATTCATGTTGTTTTAATCAATAAATACATGAATGATTTCTTCATGTTTTTTTTTATCATCAATGCATTAACTTTCTGTTGTTACATTTGTCCACATGCCGCTAAATTGTAGTATGCGAGGAAGTAGGAATATAGATAGTGGTGTGTACCATGTAAACAAAGATAACTGCCGTCTAAGTCGCTTGAAAGAAACGATCGTAATTAGATATTAACCGTTTTGAAATAACTTAAATCTCCTCACCTCGATTAGATAAAAGCGTGTGAAATTAAAATATATATTCATTGAAATAACCCTAAATGTTCTAATTGTTCGTATTTCCGGGAATTCTTGCCTATCACGACTGATGAGCATTTTGAACGTTAGCTAAAATCTACAAATAGGAAAGTAAAACCCTTTATTGTTATAAATAAAAACAACTACAGAAAGGGGAAAAAAACACAAACACAAAACAAGAAAATGAAAAAGAACACCAAGTGTCATTTGTATGTTGTATGAATGTTGTCCATGATGAAAAGATAAAAGTCATTATTTTATCGGAAATTTGCTTTTCTGTAATTCATGTTACCCTTATATCGCACGGCATTCTATCAACCACATTGTATTCATATATAATGTATATTAACATAATAACTGGTAGCCGTTCCATGCTTAATATATGAAAATACAGTTTAAGGTTAAATAATATTGAATCGATTCAAATCTTAAAACTAAATCTAATTAATTCCCTCAAGCTAAAACAATTAAAGGACCTAGTAAATTGCGTTAAAATGATGTAAAATCTCGTTCGTCGTTTACTGAGATAAATTATGTTTGAAGTACAAAATTCTAAACTTAATATGCTGTGTAACAGTATTAATAATATAACTTGTATATTCCATCTTGAAATACTACCATTTCATATTATAACACACGTGTAATAACATATTGTGACATCATAAATAATTCATGACGTCACAATAATCATATAACGTCGACAGGCTATCCCTTTTACGAAGAGTAACATTCAGATTCAAGACTGGCCCGTCTTATAGACGGAATTGACAGTTTTCACTTTTCATTTTATCAATTTAATGTGATAAACAGGTTATTACAACTTTGGTGATAATAAATGGAATTGATCAAACTCGTTTACTTATCATATATGACGCTGGTCTAAATGGACATGGAAGGTACATTAATAATGATTATAAAACTGCACCATACTACTGTGTCTTCTGAGAGCGTATGCATAAGGCGGGGAAATATGAATAGGTCGTCTAAGCAAAAAATAAAGATATTACATCAGAGGTGTATTTACAACATACTTAAATATCAACAGGGGAGAAGGTGAAATACTGAAAATAAATTGCTCAAACATTCCCGTTTGTCCGACTGGAGCTTATATAGAACTCAAATTTATGGAGTTTATTTTAGACCTATGATCGAAACAAACACTCCTTTCAAGAGATAGAGCAAATACTTAACAGGGATCTTGAAGTATTGAACACCTGGGCTAAAACATGGTTAGTTACGTTTAACCCTAATAAAACCGAAATGATTTTCATATCTAATTCAAACGAAATTGAAGCAGACCTTGATATTGTTTTTGATGGAATTTTTGTAAATTTTACCGAGACTCATCGGCATCTTGGTGTATTAATCAGTTCATCTGCTAAATGGGGAGATGTTAATTCTATATATAAGTCCGCTATGAAAAAGATCAATATGTTAAGGAAATTGAAATTCATATTAAAACGAGATGCTCTACTTAGAATTTACAAAACTTTTATTTTACCTATTTTAGAATACGCATGTGAACTTTGGGACGGGTGTTCAATATCAGACTCTATAAAATTAGAATTAGTCCAACGTGAGGCAGCACGAATTATCACTGGTTTACCATCATATGTAAATGTTTCAGCTTTATACTCAGAAACGAGCCTTGAGACACTCTCTGAGAGACGAAAACGCAGAAAATTAAGTCTATTCTACAAAATGGATATGAACTTAACTCCACATTATCTTAATTCTCTTCTTCCTCCAAATGTCGGCGATACTAACAACTACATCTTACAAACTAACAATAATTACAGAATTCCCCACTACAGACTCTCCCTTACTACCTCCTCCTCTATACCTTCATCTGTACACATGTGGAATGACCTGGATGAATCTACTAGATCATCTCCTTCCTTGGCAACTTTTAAAAAAAGTATGTTCAGGTCTGATGAAGATAAATACCCAACATTTTACAATTTTGGTGACAGAAAGACAAATATTATCCATACTAAATTACGACATAGATGCAGTGCATTAAATTATGATTTGTTCCGTGTAAATCTCATAAATGGTCCAGATTGTAGTTGTGGAAATCGTTGCGAGAGTGCCTATCATTATTTCTTTGAATGTGAAAAGTATGTAAATTGCAGAGGCATTTTATTTGTCAATTTAAGAAACTTAAATATTAATATAACATTGAATACTTTATTGTATGGTAACAATCTGTATGCCGATAATGTAAATTTAAATATTTTAAGACATGTGCATTATTTTATAAAGTCCAGCAAAAGATTTTAAAATATACATTCGTACTATATATACATGTATATAATGTGTTATATTTCATTAATATTGTCTAGGCCAATAAATATTATATTGTATTTAGGAGAGGGCGTCAATAAGTTGACATAACTTGTGCCTTATCCTTTTGTTCACTTAATTGACAATAAAATATGTTTAAATTAAACAAACACTCAGCCAATAACAGGCTAAACAGTTGACAAACTAAAGACCAGCAGCTTTCATTAAACACCCCGAGGATGGAATGGTTACTATAAATAGATCAGATACGTATATCAGGTGTAATTGATTCATGGTGTTATATCACCTAATGGCATACGTTACGTTGAAATGACATTTAGCGGGATAAGATTAAACTTACCTGGCACAACAACCAGTATAGCCGCTAATATACAAAGAGTAGACGTGGACATGGTGTGACACCGAGGTATCCAGACAATGAATATGTAAACTTCCTTGTTATGAATATATAGTGTACCAAGGCGTTTTATTGCTACACCTGCCTATAAATGTATGTCACTTGTAAATACCACTGTATCATATATTATGCTTAAATTATTTGATCAGTGCAAGTGCCATCTTGGTTAAATCACGAGGGTGTACTTTTCCGATTTCGATAGGTAAACTATGCACATTGGTTTTATTCCCCCGATCGACAACCTACTTGTCATTTGTCCACGTTTCCTAAATACGACATACACTGACAAACGATAGGATGGGGGAAAATTATCTGTGTGTACCGTATAGCCGATTAATTTGGGATGGGTGATATATTCGCTGTTTTGAGAACCATTAAGGTGCACGTTGTCGCCACCAAATAATGCGTCAAAATAATGTGACACGGGTAGATAAGGCTGTCGTACTATTCGTCATGAGCCGAATCGACCGTCTCTAAACAGTATCATTACATGGTATATAAAATAGCATGGTTATACATAATATAAGCATTGGTCGTTATATGATTACGTTGGCCATACTGGTGTTTGAATGTGAATGCTTAGGTGAATGCTAGTAAACCATTCTGAGCACGTGTCTACTTAAAAGGATAGAGACACCAAAAACAAAACATTTGATTCCTATGACAAAAAGTATAGTACATAGCTTTCTTTTTAATATACTTGTATGTTTAGTTAGTTAAATAAACTAGTCTTGATGCGGTGCGGGCCTATGTGTATACTTATGTGTTTTAACAATCATTAATGTAGACCGTATCATAACGTAATTTTACACCCAGATAATTCCCATGGAAAATGAACAGGGATGGGAAACACAGATGATTTTTTTTCTTTTTTTTTTCTAAATTTTGATCTAACAAGGCAGTCTTTCAAGGAAAACAACCGATAACGGAACAATATGATAAACTGGTTATAACATAACCGATAGGAAAAACACTTCTCAATGTTTATTAAGTTGCCTGCATTAGGAGTGTGTATTGCAAAAATTGTTCCAATCCGTGAATTATGTAACATGTACTGCTAAATACGCGATGGAATTGACTATAAATCTCACAATTTATTGATATCACATATTTTGATCTTGTTAAGACATTTCCATATCTTACACCTGTGACACGGAAGACGTCTTTGAGCTTAACATACTAAAGCAAAGATATGTATATAAATCGCACTAGATAGTGATCGATATGAGAGGATGAAGGTATGGGAGTTTTGGTGTTTGACTTTGATTGTCATAAGTTGATGAGTGACATGCTATCAATATAGGCGTTGTTTGTGTGTAGACAATCAACTTATCCCATCAATATATACCTAGGACACAATGAGGCCACACAACTGCTGAATACATGGCGATCTAAATATAGAGAGTGTGGTATCATTACTTTTTTTGGCATTTACAGCATGTTGGTAGAAATTATAACGGATGATGTAATCAACAATTTGCAAAATAAATTCGATACATTATTGAATAAATAAGTGGCTATTTCACAAGGATTTTCAATTAGAAGAGTCGTGCTGTTTTACCTTACAGCGCCCTTAATATGATATGAGCCCAAGTCTCCACTCTTGTTATCCTAGGCTGTGTGACGTGTTGTATAGGTGTATTTTATGCAAGAAAGAAAAACTGACGAAAAAGTAATCATTCATAAAAAATATATTTGAATGATTTCAATTAATAATAAATTCATAAAATCATAGCAAACAAATGAGATTAAAGAAACAAAGTGATTCAATAAATTATTAATAATTAGATAAACAATCAGATAACCAACACGTAGCTCTTTTATGTAGAGTCATCAGAGATCACATGAGGTAACATACAGGTAACAACTTAAACACTTAAAGTCATCCGTCATTAATTCTCTAAGTAGACTACAATCTTCATTGCTCCACGGAGAAACATCACCAACTTGATGAATGGCACCTCATGTTGTAATATGAATGTAGGGGAAATAACTCGTACATGTACGTACATTGTATATGTAGAAGAAAATAAAAATCACAGGTCTATCAAACTGAAGTGGTTAATGTTATATGTAAGCGATATCTAATGAATTCGGGGAAACAAACGACATAACACTTACCTCGTACTATCTGCAACAGAATGAGTGTCCACACTGCAGCCGGAAACATGCTGTTGATGATCTATCCGAACCATGTATAAATACGGCCTATATAATAAACCAGGAAGTTCAGTACTTAAAACAAGCGTATTTGTTAGCTTACTCTCGTGTTGTAACAATAATGAAAAAAAGACAGAGCTTTACGGATATACAACAGCCTCGTGCACACTGAAGTGGTGTACAGTTTACAAGTCGATTAAGATTTGTTAGATAAATTCTGATCATTGAGTCTAAAGACCTCTTGTTACAATTGAGATATTAATTATTTTTACCTCTCGGGTAGTATGACACTAGTTGTATTCATAATATAATTACTCTTATTGTTTAGCTTGAACGACTCTAATGCTAGAGTTCAACCGCTATAAGAAAGATGTATAACAATATGTCGAGGGAACATATTTTACTCTTTAATAATAACAATACTGATTAGAAGATAAATTGTTATTCATGTAATAAAAAAGTTTCGTAAGTTACGTGAGTATTGAACATTACACATAAAACTGTGATATATATGTTTTCTTACACATTCTTTTCAAACTTGCGTTTAGCTTTTAAAAACCTATGTATTTCTCCGGTTCGTGGTTATCTGTAATTAGACAGGATTTATATACCATTGTTATAAACGACACATACATAAGATAATTTCAGCACAAAGGTGATTGAACAGGTTTGCCACAAACTGCTATCACCGACGCTAGTTATTTCAATGGAGATTCATTCGTGTGTGAAAACATGAAGATGACATAACGTACCTCGAGACATCGATAGTTTAAAAACTGTTATAGTGTCACAATTGTTTCGTATTGAAAACAGGTTGCTTGTATACATGAATTGTTTGTCACCCGAGAAGAAGTCTCGAGTGAGTTTATCCTTCTGTTATCCGTCCTCGTCCTTAGTGCGTACTTAAACAATTTTCATTTTAGCTTCTCAATAGGCGTAAGGCCCGGAAACTAACATCGAGGCCTACCATTCTTGGACAAAGGGATACCAAGTGTGTTCAAATGAATGTCATTGACCTCTATTCAAGGTCATAGTGGACAAATAGGATAAATATTAAAACGTCTTCCTCTCCATATCCAGGTGACATAGATAACGAATATTGGACTTGAAGCATGCTGGGGAAAATGGCCATACAGTCTGATCAAGTGATCACCTTGATTTTGACCTACTGTACATTTAGTACCACTTGAAAGTAACAAGCTTGGTAACATTTCTATTGTCGAAAAGACAGACCAATTGTTTGGAATGTTCGACCTACAAAAATATATGGTTGGTTCTGAAGTAAAAAGAAAACCAGGATCTTATCAGTCTATTAGAAATAAACAACGCTTCAAACCGGCCTGAGAGGGAGTTGTCTGATATACCAGAGAATGGTGAAGTTTTGAAATAAATAAAAAACAAAAAAAATATTTGAAGGGAAAAAAAGAATGAAAATAAATTATTTTCATTCTTTCCCATTTTGTAATTTCATCTTTAAAAAAACAGAAAAAAGGTATAATTTCATCTTTATGAACAGAAAATAAATTGTAAACGTGTTATATTTAAAACACAACTGAGGTTTAGTCGAGGTACTACATCCTGAAAGCGAATGACTTAATTACATATATACATATGTATGTGTTCTTTCACTGTTTAGCTACCTCATCACGATGTGTTCAATACACAATGTTAAGCACCATTTCAAATATTCGATATATGTCGATGAAGAAACACGCACACATTAATTCTACAGATAGACTGCATTAGGATGTTATGTATACACTGTCTTAAGTTATCATTTTTCTTATACATCCAACGATATCCATGCATTATATCCAATCCCCTATGTCCAGATTAACGTCCATAACATCTGGTCCATGTCGCTACCTGTACGCACCTTTACTTTACAGAATCCTTATCAGCTGTGTACTACTTGGGCTGAATCCATGTTTATGCTTTACAAACCAATTAATTTAATTTCGTCGTGTTTGTACCCCAATGAGAAATTATTTCCCGCCATGGAAAGACAAGTAGACTGCAAAACAAAATTGTGTTTCGATAAAACGAATGATTATTTTGATAAAACGAACTATTAGTAGGCCCCGAATTGGTATACTATTGTTGTGTGTAGATATTGTATGTAACAGACAATGCCGCTTTGCCCTTGAAGTGTGTTGGTATACCTAGATTGTGAGTATAGAGGGTTGTATAAATGTCAGTCTAGTAGTCCAGCCATAACCAGCTCTCAGACCACCAGTATGTTGGTATACCTAGATTATGAGTATAGAGTGTTATATACATGTCAGTCTAGTAGTCCAGCTCTGACCAGTCCTCAGACCAACAGTGTATTGGTATACCTAGATTGTGAGTATAGAGTGTTGTATAGATGTCAGTCTAGTAGTCCAGCCCTGACCAGTTCCCAGACCACCAGTGTATTGGTATACCTAGATTGTGAGTATAGAGTGTTGTATACTTGTCAGTCTGGTAGTCCAGCTCTGACCAGTCCTCAGACCAACAGTGTATTGGTATACCTAGATTGTGAGTATAGAGTGTTGTATAGATGTCAGTCTAGTAGTCCAGCCCTGACCAGTTCCCAGACCACCAGTGTATTGGTATACCTAGATTGTGAGTATAGAGTGTTGTATACATTTCAGTCCAGCCCTGACCAGTCCTCAGACCACCAGTGTGTTGGTATACCTAGATTGTGAGTACAGAGTGTTGTATAGATGTCAGTCTAGTAGTCCAGCCCTGACCAGTCCTCAGACCAACAGTGTGTTGGTATACCTAGATTGTGAGTATAGAGTGTTGTATACATGTCAGTCTAGTAGTCCAGCCCTGACCAGTCCTCAGACCAACAGTATGTTGGTATACCTAAATTGTGAGTATAGAGTGTTGTATACATGTCAGTCTAGTAGTCCAGCCCTGACCAGTCCTCAGACCAACAGTGTGTTGGTATACCTAGATTGTGAGTATAGAGTGTTGTATACATGTCAGTCTAGTAGTCCAGCCCTGACCAGTCCTCAGACCACCAGTGTGTTGGTATACATATATTGTGAGTATAGAGTGTTGTATAGATGTCAGTCTAGTAGTCCAGCCCTGACAAGTCCTCAGACCAGCAGTGTGTTGGTATACCTAGATTGTGAGTATAGAGTGTTGTACACATGCCAGTCTAGCAGTTCATCACTGACCAATCCTCAGCATTATCTAGCAACATATATTAAAAGTTAAGTTGAAAATGTGTATTATATTATATATTATATTTGCGTAACATGAAACATGAATGGCGTCTACATTTGGCGCTAAAAAAAAACAACGATCCTAGAACAGCTCGTATTTCTGGTAAATTAATAAAGTTGTCCCTGTCATCACAAAGAATTAGTGCATAACATGGTTTTAATAAAAAAAAAAAAAACTTTTTTTATTAATTTCACATTTGGCCTGAATCATGGTATGCGGATGGGGTGTTCGGATTTGTCTATGAAAACGTTCTAGTCTCCAAGGAGCTCTAGGACGAGGGAAAATTGAGAATTTAGACAAAACAATAAATCTCTACAAATTATTGGCTAGATAGCTTTGATATTCAAATTATATCATGTCCATGAAATGAGGATTTTAAATTGATAAAATCAGGCCCCTGGGACAGTATATTCGGTCACGTCCAATGCTTTAACTAATCAGGCTATAATGCTTATTCGGCTTCAAAGATTTCCTTACATGCCAGAGAGCTATGGTATTGCATTAATATTATGTCGTAGACATGTATATTTTATATTATCTAATTCGGTCTCCTTGGTCAGTATATTGGGCCAGCCCCTGAGTCTTTCCTTTTCACTTGAGTCCTTACTTTCGGGATATATCTTTGAGGCAAGTACGAGACCCACCAGAGAGCTTGCTATAGTATCCAATCGAGGAGAAAGATGTTAATGGACCAATAAGCAATACACATTGATAAACTGTGAAGACTGGATAAAAGCGCTTCTGCTGGTAAATAAAATGGTCAGTTGAGCATTAGTCTGTTGCTCCTTACATGCCTAATCAAGTCGTAGAATTAATGCAACGCTCAGCAACAGTGTCTGTTGTTTTCCAAAGTTGTCAAGTGAATTTTGCTCCTGGTTGACCTCTGAATGCTCCGTGATGGAGGCACCGATCGAAAAATGTGATATCATAACTGCTGTAGTATTTTAAACGCCTGGGATATGGCAAGCTTTGAAAAGTTTATTGGGACGAAGGCAATTTTTAAACCGATCTGTGAATCAGGGACGGTAGGATCTTTCGTAATTTGACGGTTGACTACTTAACCAACCGCTACACTGTCTGACTGACATACCATGCATTTATTTCAGAACTGGGCCCCAGGTCTCTATAATTGATACTAATGCAACATTTATTTTTATCAAAATATTAGACTTCTAGAAAATTGCATCAAATCCCATGTTTTTTTAATCAATTTACAGATCAAGTTGTGCTAAAGTGTCCTCAATGTAAAGTAGAGACATATACATGTAACATGGAATGCCCGTTAATTTTTCTACCTTCCTGGGTAAAGAGGATTTAATGGTATGACCAATATTTTTGGGTTCATTTGCTTTCTGAGAAACATCCTGCATTGTACCTGTATTCTACATGCGAAATTTACTAATTTAGCTACCAAGGACTTTATTTGGAGTTAGGTACTGTTCAAATCATTTTGACTTTGCCTAAATGCGGTGATAAATTTTCTTATTTCCACAAAAATGTTAAATTTCTAAAAAAGAATACCACGTTTTTTTTATGTTTGTTTGGAATGTTGATATTGCTACAAAATTATAGAAATGTTTTCAAATGCTGTTGTGACTGAGGTTTGTTAATGTAGACAATCACTTAAAAAGGTACACCAAAGCATGAACACATACCACCAGTCGCTGTTCGGCGACCTAGTATAATGCTATGCTGAAGCTTTCAAACAAACTGTGAGAAACTGATACCCAAATTTGCAAATTATTCATGATCGGTTCAACGGCTGTCAGATTAAGTCATCAGTGCACTTGAACCAAATAACAAATATATTCTCTTGCATCAGTGATAGTATAATATCAAACTGAGCAGAGAAATGAAGGAATGCCATATCAACAGAAAGGATGTCAGGGTGATTAAGGTGAAGAATGACACGGAGCACGGAGAACAAGACCCAGGGCGCAATTTCCAGGACTGAAATTAGCGAATGTTTGAATGATGGTTTTTGAATGGCTTAAAACACTACAAGCTGTCATTTCTTTACTTAATTTGTCCCTAAACCTTCTGGGCCTTGTATATTACAAAGAAAACTTTCCGTCAAACCCCTCGATCAGATGTTGTTCTATAAAGATACATGTACTCTCACCTGAAAATTCAATAAGGGTTATAACTGGTGATGACGTGTGTATTTCAGGGTTTGGTTTAACCAAAACAACAATTTATGTTCTCGCGGTTATGACCTGTATATGTCATTACATTCTATGTGTGTTGTTTTTGTTTTTGTTTGTTTGTTTGTTTATTTTTTGTTGTTGTTGTTCTTGTTGTTGTTTATGTGTGGAGAGTGTATCTTTTGCCGTTTTTGAGTTCGAGTTCTGTTCGTTGTTTTAAGTTATCTTCATTACAATAGCTATTGGTTTAGGGTGAAATCTACAAGTCAGCCTTCAGAAGGAGGCTCGGTTATATTGTAAACAGACCTTACGAAATCGATCGTTGGTGTTGCCATCTTCCTGCTTGTTATTAAACGTATTACTTTCCTGATAGCTTTAGTATATGGTTTAGTATTAGGACTGCGCAATAAGAGGTCTTCGTGTGTTTTCCATATTTTGAGATTCCAATCATGCAATTGCAATCCTTTTTTTGTTTGAGGCTGATGTGTTTAACTGAGCACACTATTTCATAATTAAATTGTGGTCTTATACAGTGACAAACACCAGAAACGTCGCATTCCACTTTTAATAGAATTCATCTTAAACTCTAAGCGGGCAAGACCATATTTTTCTGATGTATTTTGAATATCCAAAACTTCTGGGTATGCTTCAAACACGAACGTCCATAATTCACCAGTCGCTGATTTATTTTCGAGTGTATGCGTACTCCAGTGGTCTAATGCTACCTGTCGCTGTTGTTTCCATTTGTTGGTCCGGCTTTGTAATCCGGTCAAGAATATGAATGCATTCGTTGAGTTATGCAAGCATTGACTGAGCAAACGGTTACCACTATGAAATAAGTTTACATCGGAATCGACGGTTAAAAGCAAGTTCTATAGAATGAGCAATTGGATTCCAAGAAAATACTGATTCATCAGGGGCCTATATAACTTCCCATATAAAACATATTTCCCAAAGTTGCAGCCATACGCACTTGACTGTGGGTAATTCTAAGCCTGATTTACGCTGGGATGTTAAACTGTTACTAACATATATATACCAACACCCTGTCAGCAATCCTCCTTACCTATGTGGTCTACAATAACGGTAAAGGGGAGAAAAACCAGGGAAGTCGGAATCAAAAATTATATCTTCAGAGTTAAGCCATGTCTAGGGAGAGGATCTTTATTTTGTATAGTTCGCTAAAAAATGTATAATTTTCGCTCTATGTTTTGTACATTTTAAGCGACTATATAACTAAAAATCAGTGTTGGGGAATGTTACCAGGCGTAATATTGTTGTAAAATGTTTCATATAAATCAGCCTTTCGCTTAATTACGAAAACCAAAAGTGTCCATAGCCGTGTTTTGTAAATATCAAAATCAGTCCGAGAATACAATAATGCATGATACCGCTCGTGCGCAGAACGATGTGCAGACTCGTCACTCTCACCCACGTGACATAATTCTGCTTTGTCCGAGGTAAACACATAAACATTTAAGAATTAAAGTGTCGACTTTGAGAAGTTATGGTCCTATAAACCTCAGAGTATTGCAGAAAAAAATTAATAACGTGCGTTATATTTGTCAATATTATGGGACAATTACTTTCCATAAAAAACCAGTTCAAAACTTATTTTCCCGTTTTAAACATATAGAGGATATCTAACAGTGTCTTCAGTAATACCAAATATATTTCATGAGTGGGGCTAATATTTTGATATTTTTCACAGTTAGCCACACGAGTGGAATATATTTTGTATTACTAAAGATACTGTTTGATATATTGTTTTTATTACATTTTATAGCAAAATATACCGAGGCAGCTCAATCTCTCCCAGAATTCATTGCGATCCCCTGTCAACAGCTCACAAATTTACGCTAGATCGTGACGTTGTGTATTCTACATGTATCTTGCATAATTACGTCATATAACATGACGGAGAACTATATGCAAATCTTACTTTTTCCCAATTGTCGTTTGTAAGCAGTGTTCTGATTGGTCAAATCAGAAAGTGTTATTTTCGCACTTTTATAGAAAGAAGAATTTTCGATATTTCGCTGGTAAAAATGTAATAAATGTTTTTCTTTTATTCAACCTATGACATTATTATCACATTCCAAAGTCAAATTTTCGCTGCCATATGTGACATGGTCTTCTTTGTGACGTCACGAGTACAATCGACTGTTACGGGAAAAAATATACTTCGAAGAATTAAACACAAAATCAACAATTTGATTTGAACGTTTTATTCGCCGTCTATATAACACAACTACATTAATTGCTACGAGTTACATCGATCAGTCTGACTTTTCTTCAATTCGGTGGCACGAATTTTTGTAACGTCAAAAACATTTTGTAAGCATTTTTTTTAACTTAAAACTAGTTCACTTTGTTTAATTCAAGTTTGCAAGATATGAAGATTTAACACATGCAAGCTTTGTTTTCCATCACCAAATAGTGTTACTAAATAGACTATTTCAAATTGGAAATGAGGTAGACTGCTATCCAAAAATAGGGATGACTATATAGCTGACTGGTGCATTTATATTATGTCTTCATTATCGTTATTGTTATTATTTATTTATTTATTTATTTATTTTTATTTAAGGTTATTATTGTTGTTATTTTTTATTTTTTTATTTTTTTTATTGATCATTATTTTTTCAATAAGGGGAAATAACGTAAATATTAAATTTGAATTCTAAGCAAATTATATTACTTAAAAGATATCGGACGAACAAAAGTGGGCCGTATTCATAAAAAAATATCAATGTTGTCTCCGTGATACCATCAAACATGCTGTATGTGTTCTGTATGTAGTATTTCCTAACTACATGGTCGTTTTTAATAGTAGCTATTAGCTGTCATTATTTATTTTCAATTTATATTCGTCCGTTTTATTTTTGTTATGAAAATCCGTAAATTTATATGTGATCTGTAAATGTGTACAACCCAGTACATCAGTTAGGCAAACTGTATTTGTTCCCTTTATCGGAGCTCCTTTACGTTTTTCCTTCACAAAGCATGCTTAACTTTTGTTTACTATATTACCACGCCCTGAAATATTCAAACTTCCGTGTTGATTTTCCCTAGTACAACAACCTACAAAAACTTGTTTTTACTGGAACATCTTGTTTATGATATTTTTTGTTATATTTCGACAAGAAAGTAAGATGTTGTGCAAAATTATACTTGAACCAGTAGTAAAAAACACTATACTAACCGGCTGAATAGAGTTCGGCAATTCGGGCGGTGGCCCTGATAGATAGAGCTGTTTGTGTCAATTTTTGTGTTTATGATTCCTATGCTAAAATTTCACAAGAACGTTGTTTTGTTTGAAGAACGGGATAATTTAAATAAGTTATTTTTTTATAAATAAATTAAACTTGGTCAGAAAAAATAATCAAACTGCGGTTCAATTATACATTGTGACTCTATAAAGTTTTGTTTTATTTTGGGAAATTCCCATATCGAAGTTGCTCCAAAATAATAATTTGCTTAGTCACTTTATAAACTGTGGATATGAATTGTTAAAATAATTCAAAAATATTATTTTCTGTCATAAATATTGGTTATTTGAATGATTTTTAAAATTCAAAACAATCGAAACTACCGATTGATTATAAGCAGTAGCTCTGTTTGATTTGGGCGTTACCTAACATTCATCGATTTACGCTTCTCGCTCAAATTCGATACCAAGGGACCCGGTCCTATTTTGTTCAACGTCTTCATAATTCAGGCTACTAAATCAGAAGGGGAATCACCTAACGGGAATTTCCGAGCTGCAATGAGGGGGAAAATTCCAGGTAAAACTTGATTGTCGTTTGGAAATTCAAAAGTTCGGCAAACACCATGACGCATACACACAAGCTTCACTGACACGGATAGCCTCTATTCAGTGTTCAACATTGTCATTTGAGATAAAAAAAATTGTTTTCGTGTTTCATCCTATCAAGATAGAGGACCAATAAGACGAAAAGAATGTTTTGAATAGACCCAAGGACGTTAAAAATCGACATCCTGTAAGATTTTTAACAATACTGCCTTTTGATTGGCCCCGATACCAACTACAATATACCAGGAAGTATAAACACAGTGTATAATCGATTTGTACTACTAGCTGCGAAATTTGAGTTTGTACGCGTAGCTGTGAGTTATGAAGCGGTGAAACGATCACATGGCGCTCATTCTGCGTTGGACACAGGCAAGTTCAACACTTATTCAAATGTCTTTTTGTGTACCAATTTTTAAAAAGCTAACCATAGTGTAAAGATAGATAATGTATGCATCACTTGCTAATTTCTTAGCAACGTAAGTTATATATTTCACGTAAAATATCTCTTCTGATACGAAAAAACTCATAGCCAAAAACCACCAACACCAGGGAAGAGATCATATTGATAAAAGAACGAATGGTTTTAGACATCCATAAACATCGGAATCCGTTCCGTAATTATGTTCAGATATATATATAGCAAAAATGTGCATGCATGATTGTGACTGAAATATGAATAATACGAGATCAAATACATGCTCATGCGACAGAAAATTGTACGATCAGCTGTAAGGTTTGTGTACGATCAGCTGTTGAAATGACGAGTTATTTTTGTACGATCAGTTGATGTTATTTAGAATTAATTTAGTGTATTTGCCCTCTTTGCAGACATCACACTTGACATTCAAGAACTGATGGCAGCCACATTTGGATGTTATTATTGTGCGGACAAATTCAATATTTTTGCAGAAACAATTGACCACGCCATTATTAACCACAGTAACTCTATACTAAAAGTGAAAATCTTTCATAACCACGGACACAAACTTATTGAGAACACAAAAAACTACAACATCATCCCTGCAGATTTGGAAGACAAAATTATTGTCCCAAACAATGATATATTAACAGTAAAAATTTCTAGGCGCCCTTTAACTTTATCTCCTTGGCAAATGCTGAAAAAAATTAGATGGCAGTCGACCCCTAAGAAATTAGACTTCGAAACTGCAAAAGAATTGGTAGAGGATAAAACCGATGTTCAAGAAAGTAATGATTTAGACCAAACGTTACACAATTCCTTTGCCAACATATCTATCGATGAGGCGTCGAAGGAAGAAACGCCTAGTGACGTACACTTTGTGGAAGAAACCACGACATCGTTCGAATCGGTTTTCTCCGAAAAATCTCAAGTGTTTGAAAATGAACCTTTAACAGTTCTTACTGAAATGCTACCGGATGTTATTGATACTCTGAAAATCTCTGGACATTTAGAAACATACATTAAGTTCAATAAACTAAACGTAGAACAAAAACTACCAATGAGAAATATTGCATACTTGTTATTCCAGGACGTTGTTCAGTGGTACTCTTTGGAAGATACCCGATTGATGAGATACTCGCCAGCCGTTAAGCAGTTTTGGAGAATTGGAAATTTTTGAGTTTTATGTTGGGTTAGAAAAATAAGGGACAAGAAATAGATACATCAACTACCATTGACCCACGTCTTTCAGAGATTAATTTCGCCGTTCCAAACCGAAATTGTCTTGAAGGTACGGATGTATCAAAGGAACTGTCAAATGTCAAGCCTCGAATTATTCATGAAATGATAAAAGTAGTGCATGATGATGGATCGCTGATGCAAATATACAAAGTGTGTTTTGATGGTAAGAAGGTGAAAACCGGCATTGCCAGTGGTGATATGGGAGATATCAATTTGTGGGGATACGAAGGTCCTCCGACATTATCACAAAGACAAACGGCTCTAAATGATGACCTGAAACTTGTTCAAGAATTTGAGACCATCGTTTTATCATGTGAATGTAGGGAATTGTCTAGTTTAAGAGATTCACCGGAGGATATAAAAGAAAATATCGTCACAAATGCTCAAAAGGTGATTACAACTCTTAGCCATCGGTTGAAAGAACTAAGACCTATCAAAACTAAAAATGTTATATCAGTATTCATTTGCAATAAGTGCTGTCAAAACATACATATACCGGCTGGAATCCTGTTGTGCACGAACACTGAACTTTATTGACAATTTGGGACGCATAGTTGCCATTCTACATCATGTTTCTTCACTATATTGCTCCGGCAGGGTGTGTGACCTAGGAAGTCAAAGCAACTATCAGTGTTTATCGGGAATAAACAAACCAAATATCACAACAATGGAGTTGAAATCGGCCGACACATCCAAAATTCACCAACGAACAGATACTTGGTTCAAGGCTAGTTCATTCGCACGTGTGACTGGGAGTACATGTTTTGATGCTCTTGGATTAGGTGGTCTAAAGAAACAGAAGCAGCATTTTGAATATGTGTTCAAATCTGTGCCAAAGCCGTCTCCTTCGCCAGCTTCATGAAACATGGATCTGACAACGAAATAAATGCCATCGCAACACTAGTGTCAAAAGTCATGCCTGTGTATTTGCCAAAATGTTCATATGTAGAGGAAGGGTGCCGTTGTGTATTTGAAGATGAGGAGTTGCTTCTACTTGTCAGTCCTGATGGTAGCATCAGAAATACAAACGATGAAACATTGGAACCTGCATTGGAAAGTCAGTTTGCCGTAGAAATCAAATGTCCTTGTCCTGGAAACTTGTACAAACCCCGTGTATATTATGAAATACCATACTATTATGTACCCCAAATACTTTGCGAGATGGCAGTACAGGACAACGCACCTATCATTTTCATATGTTATAGTTTTGACACAACCGTGGTAATGGAAGCTGAATTTGATGATGATCTTTGGAGGGTAATTACGTCCAAGATTGCTGAATTATACATTGGAAGTGATTGCCAAAGCCCAAACAAACAACAACCAGATATCAAGGAGTTGGAGAATCAGTTGAAGGCGTACGCCAAAAATAAAGTTCGCTTTATAGCGGAAGTTCCTTCTGTGGTGGCAAAAGAATGCAACCATGATCATGTCACGAGCGATACAGCTACACTCAATATTCACTCCAACAAAAACGATTTCAGAGATAGTGTGGCACCTTCTGAACTTCAAAAGATCTTATTCGACGTCAAAGAAGTGTTGAATGACGCTTTCAACATATCTAGAAATTTGGCAAGTGAGGTGGTGGTCTACCTGATAGCTGACCTTGACAGAATACATGTACCAGAACGGCAACACGCAGTTCATATAGCATATGCTATGAAAGGCTATAGTATGACTTCAGAAACTGCGAGACTAATGTTACATGATGTCCTTCAGAAATGTTACGAGGGTGGACTTTATGTACCAGTTGTATCATTCGATGGTCAATGGTATAAACTTGCTGTAAGGTCAAGCTCAGATGATCCCCTGACACTATTGCAATTAATGAAGGATGTCTTCAAAAAGTCAAAGAACACAAAGAAATCTGATATTATGAAACTAATAAAAGACACAAGTGTTGTAAAAGCGGGATCACAAGCAGAAGTCTTCGATGCCTTGGAACACAGTGTAAACCTTTCAGAAAAGAACCAATTCGTCGGACATATTCTTGTGGGAAAGGTGCATTGCTTTCAAAATGTATTTGTAACATCTAATGTGGTTTTAAAGATGTTACAAACTAGTAATTCGAAGGATGAGCAACAAAGGGATGATAATACAGTATCGGATGATCAAATTCTCGACAGTCGTGGAGGTTTCAACATTCTTGATGAGATACCGCCCCATGCCATTGATCATTTACAGATAGACTGCATTAGGATGTTATATATACACTGTCTAAGTTATCATTTCTCTTATACATCCAACGATATCCATGCATTATACCCAATCCCCTATGTCCAGATTAACGTCCATAACATCTGGTCCATGTCGCTACCTGTACGCACCTTTACTTTGCAAAATCCTTATCAGCTGTGTACAACTTGGGCTAAATCCATGTTTATGCTTTAAAAAACAATTAATTTAATTTCCTCGTGCTTGAACCCCAATGAGAAATAATTTCTTAACATCTCAAAACGAGAACAACTCGCCATAGAAACACAAGTAGACTGCAAAACAAAATTGTGTTTCGATCAAACGAATTATTTTGATAAAACGAACTACTAGTAGGCCCCGAATAGGTATACTATTGTTGTGTGTACATTTTTTTTGTATGTAACAGACAATGACTGGCCGCTTTGTCCTTGAAATGCGCTGTCTAATTCTTTCCTCCTTTTCCCACATAATCTTTATTTCATTTTTCCCTTATCTGTGATTTGAACCAGACACGCGTTATATCGATCAATCCTACAATAATTTACATATACATGTCAGTCTAGTAGTCCAGCCCTGACCAGTCCTCAGACCACCAGTGTGTTGGTATACCTAGATTGTGAGTATAGAGTGTTGTATACATGTCAGTCTAGTAGTCCAGCCCTGACCAGTCCTCAGACCACCAGTGTGTTGGTATACCTAGATTGTGAGTATAGAGTGTTGTATACATGTCAGTCTAGTAGTCCAGCCCTGACCAGTCCTCAGACCACCAGTGTGTTGGTATACCTAGATTGTGAGTATAGAGTGTTGTATACATGTCAGTCTAGTAGTCCAGCCCTGACCAGTCCTCAGACCACCAGTGTGTTGGTATACCTAGATTGTGAGTATAGAGTGTTGTATACATGTCAGTCTAGTAGTCCAGCCCTGACCAGTCCTCAGACCACCAGTGTGTTGGTATACCTAGATTGTGAGTATAGAGTGTTGTATACATGTCAGTCTAGTAGTCCAGCCCTGACCAGTCCTCAGACCACCAGTGTGTTGGTATACCTAGATTGTGAGTATAGAGTGTTGTATACATGTCAGTCTAGTAGTCCAGCCCTGACCAGTCCTCAGACCACCAGTGTGTTGGTATACCTAGATTGTGAGTATAGAGTGTTGTATACATGTCAGTCTAGTAGTCCAGCCCTGACCAGTCCTCAGACCACCAGTGTGTTGGTATACCTAGATTGTGAGTATAGAGTGTTGTATACATGTCAGTCTAGTAGTCCAGCCCTGACCAGTCCTCAGACCACCAGTGTGTTGGTATACCTAGATTATGAGTTTTCACAAAGGAACTTACTAAAATCTTAAGTGCAAAATTCATCGTAAGTCTACGAGAGCACATCACCCACTCGTAACTGTAAAATTTTACTCTCACGATGCAAAAAATCGTCGAAAATGTTATTCTCAGGGGTAAATTATAAAGTGTTTTACAAAATGGCGGCAGTGGTGTGTTTATCCCAAAACAATCACGCGTTAGTCCTAACCCCTTAACTCCCAACTACGCCAATAACACGTCGGCGTTATGGCAATGGACGCATCCCCATTGTTTAGGCTACCTACTGATGAGATACAGTACAATGTAAGTAACACAAATCGACAAATTTTAATGATTTTCACATGCAAAATACTATTACATTATATATTTTGAAAGAAAAAAACTGTTCAAAGTACACAAAACTATCATCCACAAAGTACCAAAAAATGATCAAAGTGTCCAGAAATCCGTTTTATTTGAACAAATCACCGCAATAACTTGAGGTCATGCAAGAGCGAGTTTATAACACAAGCACCTGCCTGCGCGAATACGATCGACAGCAACTTGCAACTTTTTGTCGTTTTCATGACACAATAAATGGTCTTAGTTTCATCGGGAAACATTACTTTTGTAACAAGATGGATAAAATAAAAGCACGTATTTTGTTAACAATAATAATAAAAAGATAAATAAATAATAAAGCCGGTGACATCAAAAGCTATTTATAGTAATCGGGTATTTTCCAAATGATCAGTTGCTTATAAATGGTTGACAGACATGTGACTAGTGCCGATTGTTTTCGTGGATCTCACATATTACTGATACAAATCGTCATCGTCAACTCAACTTACAAACTGTGAAGTGACACTGAACATTGTGAAGAGCTACGTACAAAAAACAGACGAAACAGTCAATGTAAAGTAAGTAATAATGAATTGAAGTTGTTTGATCACGAGAATACAAAATGTGCCAGCAATATCCTACATGTAAACTCTATAAATATAATATATATATGTTTATGATAGTGTTTTTCCTGGCACATAAAAAACCTCAGAGAACTCCCAAACTACATGTCTTTGCATACTTAGATTGCATTGTAATTCCGGGCCAAATCTACCATACAACGTAGAAAAAACAGTTGAAATCACCAGTATTTTATTGTGTCTGCATCATATTACTTAAGGCAATATTGCTATACATGTACATGTATATCATACATAATTGTGTCAATTTGAAAATAGCCATGGGACTCCTGGATTTTAAACTGGAACTCTCAATTTTCACATTACAAAACCAAAGGAGCATGTCTAGCTTTATATTAAAAAATAGTCAGAAATACCTACATTTTGTATCGTCAGTGTATATATATTTCTGACTATTTTTTCTAATATAAAACTAGACATGCCCATGTGACACAACTACAAGGAAAACCCTGTCACACGTATCTACATGTAGGCCTAATGTTAACTTATTTTTTGTGTTACAAGATGGGTTTATATTGGGTCCAAATGAAATCTGACCAGTTGAAAATGTATTCATAAACAACTAGTCTATTTAGTTTTTGTTTTATTCTTGATTTTGATTTAGTTTTTTTGTTTATTTTTGTGTGTTAGAGATGGGAGGGATGCTACACCAAATTTTATGATTGCTGTGTAGTCTGTATCAGAATTGTTAACATTTATGCATTTGAATTTAATTTAGACTTTCTACTTTTGCATCAGTATATTACATGCATTTGGATATGATCATAGAGGTACAAATAGTAAAAAGTTCTTGTTATGGTAACCAATTTTCTGTACATGTTTATGTGTACCAACTAAAATCATATTAGTTTGTTTTTATCTCAATGTAAACACACACAAAGTGAAGAAAATAAATGGAACGGGAGGATCGTCCGGAGTCAAGACCAGGGGAACTGGTTGGGAAAAAAATATTGATGAGAGACTTGAGGAAATTACGACTTTGTTATCGACTCTTATAACAAAGTCTGATTTCGATACTAAAATGAAGAGACTCCGAGATACTATCAGAGAGGAAAACAGGGAATTGGCCGATGAACTCAGGGGTCGTGTGTTCGAATTGGAAACGGAGAATGAGAATCTCCGACAGACAATAGGAAACCTGGAGGCACAAGTGATTGATCTGCGGTGTTCCAAGGACGATAACATATCTCGTCACAACGACCTGGAACAACATGGTCGCAAGAATTCAATCAGAATTTCACGGTTTGGAAGACACATCTGAGTCTGAGACAACTGAAGACTGCGTGGATAAAATTGTGAACTTTGTTTCTACCAAACTCAATGTCCCTATTACGAGTTGTGACATTGACATAGCTCACCGCCTCGGGAAATTTAACCGGGATAGACCTCGGAATGTGATCGTGAAGTTCACGCATCGTCGGAAGAAAATCCAGATCGTGAAAGCCCGTTCCAAGCTGAAGAGGACCAGGTACACGATATTCGAAGATCTTACCAAGATGAACCAACAGATCTTAAAGGACGCCTATAGACTTAAATGTGTTAAGAACTCGTACAGCACAGATGGCAAGTTATTCGCTATACTGACCGATGGTAGAAAAAGACGTCTTCACGTTGGTACCCCTCTCACGGACAGTTTTCTCATGGACGAATCAAACTTTGTGTAAATATTAAGGATATACTTACCCGGTAATGGACTAGGCACGGCGGTGCCGCCAGGAGCTTTTTTATCCTGGTTTTACCGAGACAATGCATGTACAGTGTTTGGACAGTGTTTTTATGTGTCCTTGTTTGTGTCAAATTCACTGGATAATTTATGGTGAATCGCGAATTATTCTGTGTATGTGTAGATAGATTGGGATATAATTTTCTAAAATTCCGGTAAGTCATATCAGAAAAATACTAATTTTATATCTCTGGTCATATATTCTTGTTAATAGCAATTTACATGTATAATATTTGTGACTTATGCGGCTGGTGCTAATTTTGATCTACTCGCTATAATGTTAAACTCATCCTGTATAGGATGAACAAGGTACGACTACGTAATATTATATAATTATACAGCTAATTACGTAGAAAAAAATCCAATAGCCTACATTTATGTTGTGGAATATTGTATGCACAAATGTATATGTACGGTATGCATGCTTTTGATACATGCAAATATATCATATCAGCTTGAATAAATGAAGGGTCTGTTATCATCTCTTTAATTATTCAGAGTTAAAGTCCAATAAGTAAGGTAATACTAATTTTATTATCGTTCTATATGGTTTCCCGCCTTATTTTCCGGAATATTAACGGGTTTGATTTATCCTTAGTATACTACTTCCGGTGTGTAATTTACTTCCGGTGATCATGATAAAGCATGGAATGCAGATAACGTCAAGCTGGCCCGCGATAGTAGCCCGCAATAAACTTATCGACTAGTTCAGCCTTTCCGAAATTACCGGAAGTAACTGAAACCGCGTGGTTTTGAACTGACAATCGTACAGAGGTTAAGTATTACATATATTTTCTTCAATATGTCTGAAAATTTTAAGTTGACCATGTCTCTTGGCGGCGATGGCCCTAGGAAAGATACCGTTTCATGTGGACAGTCGACTGTACAGTCGAATGTCCATATGAAAAAGAAATTTTCCAGAATAGCCATTGCGGGATCAAGTCACATTGCCCGTATGGTAAAGGACGAATTCGTCCATGGCACCACTATTACCGAATTTATTGGAAAGGGTGGTGCCAAGGTGAATGATTTACAGGCATGGACTGGACAGCTGTTGAGGTTCATGCCGGATTTTTTATTTGTTCAGCTTGGCGGGAACGACCTGGATAGAAAGGATTCGGCTGACCACGTGGCAGACGAACTCCTCCATGCTTGTCGTTCCCTATTAGCTTCAATGCCTCACCTGACCATAAGTATTGGGTCTCAATTAATTCGCCATCGGACACGGAATATTTCTCCAGACATTTATGAGCTGAAGAGAATATCCCTGAACGAAAAGCTGGAATTCCGAACAGAACATGAATGTCCTCGGATTTCAGTATGGCGACACAAGAAAATACCAGTCTCCTGCTATGTGGATGACGGTGTACATCTAAATGACAGAGGCAATAGGAGGTTCTACATTTCTGTACGGGGGGCAGTTATGAAGTTCCTTTCCTAATTTTCCCAGACAGGACAAATACACAGATCAACAATTAATGCAAACCAGATCTTTGCAGTCACATTATGCTTCCATAGTTATATCTGGGCAGTCACATTATGCTTCCATAGTTATATCTGGGCAGACACATTATGCTTCCATAGTTATATCTGGGCAGTCACATTATGCTTCCATAGTTATATCTGGGCAGTCACATTATGCTATTTTATAGTTATGTTCCCATATTGTCATTAACATTTGCCACAATATGGTCATTAATACCTTTGCCAGAATGAAAGATACAATGAATAATAAATTTGTACTAAGTCATTGTTGACCTCTCCTTCAATAAATTAAGTGCTCATCATTGTTGAACAGGCTTGGTGACCCTGTGGAGTGCAGGTGAAATATGTTGCCTTTTTGTTGCTTTGATGTTGCCACTGAACAGTATTGTCACACTATTGTGACCCTGTGGAGTGCAGGCATGTGCTGTTGTCATTTTTCTCATATTCGGCATATTTTCCAAATTTGGTGTTTGTGACATCTAGATAAGTAAATGTCAGTTTAAAAATGGTTTGTTTGTTTTGCATGTTGCAATGTTTGTGCAACTCATTTTCCTGCAGCTTGTTCAGGTCCATCTTAATAGCAAATACACTGATATTTTACAATCTTATAAATCACTAGTCTGGTGAAATGGAATAGAAGTTGGTTAATCGATTGTTAGTACAGTATGGATCATGGTAAACCATTAGTCTTGCTGTTGTCATTTAATCTGCTATGCTGCCTGCTTGTTATTTCAGCAAAAATGCAAGTAGAGAACACTGTAAGCTCATTTGGATCACTTTTAGATAATATTAACACAGCTGAGCATTATAGTAAGAAGACTGTTTTTGAGATAAATATTCAACCAATGTAGTTAAGGGCTATTTTCAAAAATATGCAAATTTTACCTCAAACTCGCAGTTGAACTATTTTTCCTGAAAATTGTCTTTCTGTTATGTGCAGAGTTCTTCAGAGCAATATACGTGATCTAAATTAGCTTACTATGTTATCCTGAAATTTGCAGTTTTGCTGAAATTAACAGCAAGACTCTGGCTGGCCAATGATACACTAGATTCAAAACAATGGACTTCTGTTTGATTGTATTGATATATAGGCTTGTGAAATATCACTGGATATGCTATTACTGGTGTTTCATCGTTCCTTTACCTGGGCAACATTGATTATACGTAATCAAGCTGATGATGCAACTTAATCTCATTTACTTTTGACTTCAATATTTTACTGTATCCATATCTATCACAATGATTGACTCTTTGGACAATTGTGAAAGGAGTATAATTTTCTCACCATCCATCAGATTGACACATTATCTTTTGCCAATTCTACTTTAATTTCACTTGTTCCTTTCTCCTTTTAGGTGTGAAAGCAAGGTAAAAGGTCAATATCATTATAGATAAATATTAGTTGTACTAAACTGTTAGACTGATGCAGATCTCAAACAAATGTTTCATTGGGATCAGTTTCCGAACTTCCGAAGTCTTAAGGTCAAAGGTCACAGCATGTCAATATCTCAAAAAAAAAATCCAATATTTATATCTGGTCAGCTGATTCTTGCTGGAGATTACCTTTCATGTTCAGATGTCAAAGGTCAAGGTCCTTGTCAATACATAAATTAGTGTACCAGTGTACATGGTTCTATCTTTTTCAATTTTCTGTTGCACTGTTTGAAAGAAAGTGCTTGTTTGCCTGTTTGCTTGCTTGCATACACCATGTCATTTATTATTAAAGTATGAAGTCTGTTAATATCTATAAAGTACACTGGTTTCTATTAAATTAAAATCTTCCTGTTAGGCTCAGATGTAAAATGTAAAGTTTCTGTAGTACTAAATGCAAATTTTATTCCTTGCTTCCTCATAGAAGGTGCCTTTTAAGTGCTTGTTTGCTTGCTTGCTTGCTTGCTTGCATAAACCATGCCATTTATGATTAATAAAGTCTAATATACAGAGAAGGATTACTCGCACATGTATCAGGATTTTTGATTTTTGATTGTATGCATTTTTTTCATCGAATTATATTTGTGTCGATTTAGAGTTCTGGTACCCAAATTTCAAAAATGTAGAATCTTTTAGCCTTACATCGAAAGGACAATGTTGAACACACAATAGGAGTAATATGTCTTTGGTAATATGATCATTGTAATTTGTGAACATTTTCCACAAAAGTATGGTATATCAATAAATTTAAAAAAAAAGATGGTAAGGCAATATAACACAATGATGAGAACACAACAATACAAACAGTATTACTTCAGGTATTATTTGGCATTTTAAAATTAACACTATTTATTTCTTAGAAAATTAAAAAGTAAACAAATGTCTTAGCACATCATCAGATGTCCTTCAAACCCCTTTGTCTTTTCATCTGTCAAATCATATGCTTTATTAATTTTACAAAATTAGACCTTACACAAGAATAGGATCAGAATTCATGCTTGAGAGATATTTATATTGATAAGTTAATATGGTTAACTTCAACTTGCAAGTGCTTTTCACATAGTTCATTTCCTTTATTGTTACCATGTGGTCTAAGTTTGTATACATTAGTAAAATTTTGATGGAAACATTATAGTATGGTGTTTCCATCCTTTCGGAATGTTCATGGATCTCCTGCATTTTTTAACTGATGTTTTTGAAACCTAATATGTTTTATTATTATATGTACATGTAGTTATATTTCCCTGAACGGCACTTTGAACTATTCATCAAAAAGTTATTCTGTGTTCATGTAAAGTGGTAAAAATCTTTCCAGTAAATTTCAACAAAAAGTGATAACAGTCCTTAACCGCCAAAATCAAAGATGGCAAAGGTGGCCATTTTGTTTTATTTTCAACTAATAACCACAGGGACCCTATTAGTGAACTTTGAGAAAAAAATCCTTCCAATACTAGCAGTTAGGGTTTTAATTTGTACTTTCTTACAGTGGCATTATGATTAAACCAATAATCTTCCATTTCAATATTTGTGCCCATTTCATAATTCTTTATTATTCTTATCAAAAGCATTATAGGAGTATAACCATCATACATGCATCTATTTTACAAGATATTTATTTGAATGCCTTCCCATATATTCATGTTAGCTTTCCACAGGCCATAACATGTCTTGGAATTATTCTATACAAGCTGTGTCATTCATTTTTAAGATTCACTGTACATTTATGTGACTTATGAAATGAAAACAAAATTTCATTGATCTTTTTTTTTCAGATACCATCACAAAATTGCCAAATTACTTAATACAGACTCACCATGATTAGAGCGTTGTGTTATAACTCTGAGTGTTATACAAGATATTTCTGTGAATGTGTAATGCTTTATTATATTTGCATCTATTGTAAGCAAGTTAAAAAGGTTATGGTATAAAGATGATATGTGTGCCATTTGTAGGCTCAATCTATGAAATTTGTTTCATAGACGAAGAAATACAATTTTGTTCCACAGATGGATGGATTTATTACGGGGATGTTTTATTATATACTTCTTTTCAAGATGCACAAAAGGCTGAAAGAAAAGAAAAACATCAGTGATTGATAAGGTTATTCATAGATAAACATTGCATGTCTGATATTTAGAAATTTCCCCCCAACTTACCTTTACTGCTTGGAGTTTTTTTGTTTTCATACAGATTCATATTGCCCCGATGATTATATGGCATGTGAAGAAATGGATTTTTGTGATGGGATACCTTCAGCATAGCTGTCTTTGAGTTGGAAGTGAGGCTATGGACTGGTATACCTTCAGCATGGCTGTCTTTGAGTTGGAAGTGAGGCTATGGACTGGTATACCTTCAGCATGGCTGTCTTTGAGTTGGAAGTGAGGCTATGGACTGGTATACCTTCAGCATAGCTGTCTTTGAGTTGGAAGTGAGGCTATGGACTGGTATACCTTCAGCATGGCTGTCTTTGAGTTGGAAGTGAGGCTATGGACTGGTATACCTTCAGCATGGCTGTCTTTGAGTTGGAAGTGAGGCTATGGACTGGTATACCTTCAGCATGGCTGTCTTTGAGTTGGAAGTGAGGCTATGGACTGGTATATACCTTCAGCATAGCTGTCTTTGAGTTGGAAGTGAGGCTATGGACTGGTATACCTTCAGCATGGCTGTCTTTGAGTTGGAAGTGAGGCTATGGACTGGTATACCTTCAGCATGGCTGTCTTTGAGTTGGAAGTGAGGCTATGGACTGGTATACCTTCAGCATAGCTGTCTTTGAGTTGGAAGTGAGGCTATGGACTGGTATACCTTCAGCATGCTGTCTTTGAGTTGGAAGTGAGGCTATGGACTGGTATACCTTCAGCATGGCTGTCTTTGAGTTGGAAGTGAGGCTATGGACTGGTATACCTTCAGCATGGCTGTCTTTGAGTTGGAAGTGAGGCTATGGACTGGTATATACCTTCAGCATAGCTGTCTTTGAGTTGGAAGTGAGGCTATTGACTGGTATACCTTCAGCATGGCTGTCTTTGAGTTGGAAGTGAGGCTATGGACTGGTATACCTTCAGCATAGCTGTCTTTGAGTTGGAAGTGAGGCTATGGACTGGTATACCTTCAGCATGGCTGTCTTTGAGTTGGAAGTGAGGCTATAGACTGGATGTACTTTTGGCACTGTAGTCTTTTTAATTTCCTCAATGTTAATCTAGACTGCATTGATGAGCGTATAGATGCAGTCAAGATGACATGGCATGAAGGGCCAAGTACAGTGAATGTACTTTATGCACTCAATGAACATTGTGTGATCTGGTGATTTTGAACATTGTGGACATTGAAAATCTTGTGTTGTTGTTGGGGCTTACCATATACATTGTTGTTGACTGTCCAATCCAAATGTGATAAAGTCTTAACCAATTAAAGCCACAGATGAAACAGAAATAATAAAATAAATATGACATTAATGTATTGCTTTGTTGAGTCTTGTGTTCAATAATTCAATTCGTTAAAAAGAATATTAAGCTTTGTAATTGGTTCATTATTGAAAACAAATGTCTATGTTTTCAGGTACTGTATGCTATCCAGGATATATTTTACTTTCACAGCAAAACATCCTGGTACGATGGAAGTAAATACAAGCATATACTAATTAATTCAATTTCAGTAGGAGCAAATGCTTTTTTTATTATTGATATGAATATGAAATGGGAAATCAAGACACAAAACACAGTACATGTATATGTACTGCATTTACTTGGAGCTTCATCCAACACTGCCTTATCTATCTGTTTTATTACAATCATCTCGAGTTGGTGTCATAGGAATCTATTGTGCTTCAATATTATCACTTCTGACAGGTGATTCAACTTATGAAGAATTTCGGAACTATTAATCATTACATTTAATAAAAGAACTGAAGACATTTCTGTACATATGTTAGTTTTAAACAAGCTCAGTGTTGTACCAATGAGTGGATTCATGACTTTAAGATAACAACAGACTCCTATGAAACCTTTCGATAATCTATGATTGGAATATCGGACCTTTAACAAATTACTTGAAATAATTATTTTAGATGTGTATACCAAGTAGAATTCTACTGAAGTGGAGGTGCCGTCTTTGCTCACTAATTGAAAGGTGTCAATTATGTGGTCACCATGCGAATCATCATACTTTATGAGTAAGATACATGCAAAATTTCAATTTGATGTGGCCAAGTAATAAGACTGAAAAAATTTGTGATAATTACATTAGTGTTTTCAAGTGACCAGAGTTCAAGCAAAAAACTGAGGTTTTGACATAGAGTTCAAACTAAATCTGTAATCTTATATGTTAAAGCCACATACTAATTTACAAATTGATGTGGCATACAGTCCAGAAAACTAAAGTGAAATTGTTGATGCATGTGCATGGACAAAATGATCTGCAAGTGGCTGCCATACCTTGCAGCCTACACATTATAACCACCAACACATGCCATAGCAGTCTTAGCCAACCCAATTATTTGTTGCAGTTCAACAGAAATGGACCCACTGCTTATCTAATTATCTAGTAATAAAGCCATCCAGAGGTATTGTATTGACCTCTTGGTACCAGATACCTGAGCCCAGTTTTTTGAAAGATGATTAACTTAATCACTTTATTAGTGAAAGTCTTATTTCTCTTTAACATCAAAAGCTTGGTGTGTAATATTCCATAAATGGACAGGTAGTAAGAAATTGAATGTTACAGTTTCATAAAATTGTGTCATGTAATTGTAAATAGAAATGATCCTGATTTTTAGATTATTTTTAAACTCTGACTAGCCTAATCACTCTAAACAACTGGGCCCTGATGGTTATATATATATCCGACAATTAAGTTTACAGCTTTGGGATTAAAGGTTGGTACCTGCAAAGGTCTGATAAATTCATATCTAGTAAACATTATGCAGATCGGAACTCTGTATCCCGAAAACAAAATTCAGTATCATAAATGAAGGAAAAAAACCTTTATGGTTGGAGAACAAATTCTGGATTGTGACACTCCAACTGACAAATATGTATAAAACAGTTAGTGAAGACATGAAATTTATCAATGTCAGACTGTTCCATATACTTGTACAGAAATTTTCAATGATAAGTGTTTGATAAACAAAAGTCTGTATATCTATATTCATCAAGATGTCGTAAGTAATGAAAATACTGAGAAAACTACCTAGTGCTAACTGACAGAATAGCAAATCAACAACAATCGAGCAGATACAATGCATTATCTGGCTACAGTTCAAAAATTAGAAATTCAAATATTTTTATATCCAACTTTGCAAAAAGCTGCATTTAGAAAGAATTTTTATCCAAAATATTAGCATCCAATTAAAACGGATCAATCACTTGGAAACTGTAAACTGTACATGTATAGATTTAAAATTAATAGTATACATACAACATACGAACACAAGTGGAGAGGTGGTATGGAGAGGTGGTGGCAGCTAAAGATAATTATATTCATAACAAGAGGCCCATGGGCCTTAACGGTCACCTGATTTTTGAAAAATTTCAGTAAATTTGAATGAAAGAATGAATTTCAAAACAAATAAAACAAATGATAGTCAAAAATGTGATTTCCCTATAACTATAGTAAAGTTTATCCCCTCCCATGGGGCAAACGCAAGACCCCAGGGCTAGGAAATTCACAATTATGGTAAAGCACCTTAAGACCCTTCGATCTGTGAAGAGTATTTAATTCTACCTTATTTGGGCTGTAAGAAGAAGATTTTTAAAATTTCTGTTAATTTGACCCTTTTTGGCCCCGCCCATCAGCCCCTGGGGGTCAGTCAGGGCCAACATGTACATACCATCAAACTGTCATCCCAAGCTGATAATGTTAACGAAGTTAGAGTGAATTCCAATAAAAATTCAAAAAATAATAGTCAAAAATGTGATTTCCCTATATAAACTATAGTAAAGTTTACCCCCTCCCCAGGGGCAAACATGAGACCCTAGGGTCATGAAATTCACAATTTTGGTAAAGCACCTTAAGATCCTTCCATCTATGTAGAGTATTTGATTCTACCATATCTGAGAGTAGAGAAGAAGATTTTTGAAATTTTTCTAAATTTTACCCTTTTTGGCCCCGCCCACCAGCCCCTGGGGGTCAACTAGGGCCAATATGTTCATACCATCAAAGTGTCATCCCATGCTGATAATTTGATACAAGTTAGAATGAATTCCAATACAAATCTAACAAATAATTGTCAAAAATGTGATTTCCCTATATAAACTATAGTAAAGTTTACTCCCTCCCCAGGGGCAAACGTGAGACCCCAGGGTCATGAAATTCACAATTTTGGTAAAGCACCTTAAGACCCTTCCATCTATGAAGAGTATTTGATTCTACCATATCTGAGAGTAGAGAAGAAGATTTTTGAAATTTTTGTCAATTTGACCCTTTTTGGCCCCGCCCCTCAGGCCCCTGGGGGGTGGGGACCATATAATTCACAATTTTGGTTCACCCTCAGCCATGGAAGCTTCCTGTAAAATTTCATTGAATTTAGTTCAGCAGTTTTTAAGAAGAAGTTGAAAATGTAAATTGTTTACGACGCACGACAAAAGGCGATTGCAATAGGTCAACTGAGACTTCGTCTCAGGTGACCTAATAAAAGCATCAATAAATACTACAACATCACATGCCTGCACTCCACAGGGTCACAATACTGTTCAGTGGCAATATCAGAGCAATAGTGGCAAGAATATTTTGTGCCTGCACTCCACAGGTCACAACTATGTTCAGTGTCCACAATGATGATGCCAAGGTTTGGCAACATCAGAATTTAGCTTAATACATGAAAGAGTCTTGGCAACATCAGAAAATTCATACGAGAGGCATCACTAAATACTACAACAGCAAATGCCTGCACTCCACAGGGTCACAATACTGTTCGGTGGCAATATCAGAGCAATAGTGGCAAGAATATTTTGTGCCTGCACTCCACAGGTCACAACTATGTTCAGTGTCAACAATGATGATGCCAAGGTTTGGCAACATTATAATTTAGCTTAATACATGAAAGAGTCTTGGCAAAATCAGAAAATTCATACGAGAGGCATCACTAAATACTACAACAGCACATGCCTGCACTCCACAGGGTCACAATACTGTTCAGTAGCAATATCAGAGCAATGGTGGCAAAAATATTTTGTGCCTGCACTCCACAGGTCACAACTATGTTCAGTGTCAACAATGATGATGCCAAGGTTTGGCAACATTATAATTTAGCTTAATACATGAAAGAGTCTTGGCAAAATCAGAAAATTCATACGAGAGGCATCAATAAATACTACAACAGCACATGCCTGCACTCCACAGGGTCACAATACAGTTCAGTAGCAATATCAGAGCAATGGTGGCAAAAATATTTTGTGCCTGCACTCCACAGGTCACAACTATGTTCAGTGTCAACAATGATGATGCCAAGGTTTGGCAACATCAGAATTTAGCTTAATACATGAAAGAGTCTTGGCAAAATCAGAAAATTCATACGAGAGGCATCAATAAATACTACAACAGCACATGCCTGCACTCCACAGGGTCACAATACTGTTCAGTGGCAATATCAGAGCAATGGTGGCAAGAATATTTTGTGCCTGCACTCCACAGGTCACAACTATGTTCAGTGTCCACAATGATGATGCCAAGGTTTGGCAACATTATAATTTAGCTTAATACATGAAAGAGTCTTGGCAAAATCAGAAAATTCATACGAGAGGCATCAATAAATACTACAACAGCACATGCCTGCACTCCACAGGGTCACAATACTGTTCAGTGGCAATATCAGAGCAATGGTGGCAAGAATATTTTGTGCCTGCACTCCACAGGTCACAACTATGTTCAGTGTCAACAATGATGATGCCAAGGTTTGGCAACATTATAATTTAGCTTAATACATGAAAGAGTCTTGGCAAAATCAGAAAATTCATACGAGAGGCATCAATAAATACTACAACAGCACATGCCTGCACTCCACAGGGTCACAATACTGTTCAGTAGCAATATCAGAGCAATGGTGGCAAAAATATTTTGTGCCTGCACTCCACAGGTCACAACTATGTTCAGTGTCAACAATGATGATGCCAAGGTTTGGCAACATTATAATTTAGCTTAATACATGAAAGAGTCTTGGCAAAATCAGAAAATTCATACGAGAGGCATCAATAAATACTACAACAGCACATGCCTGCACTCCACAGGGTCACAATACTGTTCAGTAGCAATATCAGAGCAATAGTGGCAAAAATATTTTGTGCCTGCACTCCACAGGTCACAACTATGTTCAGTGTCAACAATGATGATGCCAAGGTTTGGCAACATCAGAATTTAGCTTAATACATGAAAGAGTCTTGGCAAAATCAGAAAATTCATACGAGAGGCATCAATAAATACTACAACAGCACATGCCTGCACTCCACAGGGTCACAATACTGTTCAGTGGCAATATCAGAGCAATGGTGGCAAGAATATTTTGTGCCTGCACTCCACAGGTCACAACTATGTTCAGTGTCCACAATGATGATGCCAAGGTTTGGCAACATTATAATTTAGCTTAATACATGAAAGAGTCTTGGCAAAATCAGAAAATTCATACGAGAGGCATCAATAAATACTACAACAGCACATGCCTGCACTCCACAGGGTCACAATACTGTTCAGTGGCAATATCAGAGCAATAGTGGCAAGAATAGTTTGTGCCCGCACTCCACAGGTCACAACTATGTTCAGTGTCAAGGGAAAAGCATAATTTTATTCAGTATTCTGGTTGCCTTTGTAAAACTTCTCTGGCAAGCTGATGTCTCATATATTTTGACAAATTGTTTTGAACAGGAAGTCTTCTATCAAAAAGAATTCCTTTTGCAATTTCACACAGGTAAACCCCACAACTGCTGCCATCAGTTTGTTTAGGGAAATATTTGTTTTCACAGTAATAACAAATTTTCCAGTCTGAAACAGCTTTGTGTTTCCCAGAATGAACAAGTATATCATATGATACATATCGCAATACTTGGAAAATTATAATACTAGTTCTATTTCCTTGCGGGTCACAATAGTACACAATATTGTTTCCAAAGTCAATAACTATTAATACCCAATGCCTGCTTTCAATATTAACAGGTACAAAAACCTTTGTAAATGTGGCCCATGAAACTTTTTTGTTCTCTGTCTCAAAAATGTTCCATTTGGGTTTGGTTAAGCTGCCAGACATGAATAGGCGATGACTAACCCATCCACTATCAATAAAGTGTATGTTGTTAGAAGCATGACTTAATAATATCTTCATATATAAATTGATATCATCACTTGACAACCAGTAACTTGGTCTGCACAAGTTTTTTAAAAGCTCTTCAGCTGAATGATGAATAGGAATGCAACATTTTAATTCTGGTACAGGTATGTTTTTTAACAAATTCATGAAATTGCTTAGATGAATGGAGTTTTGCAAATATAACATATTTGTTTTTAAGTCAAAAAACAGTAACATATCATCATATGATGATAAATCATGTACAATATCTTCTTTTCCATCATTTGTTGAAAAAAGGTTGTTGCCTGACCTTTTCAAACAAACATATTCATGTCCTGTCCTTGCTAAAATAGAGGATATTCCATAAGATTTGCTTATCAATGGTACAGTTGTAGGTAGCTCTTTTGTTAGGTCCAAATTCAGTAAATCTGACGATTTGACATTATCATTTGTATGCAAAAATACTATGAGTGTATGTGGTAAAGAGGTTATATACATAATGCTACCTGGCTGCTGACAATTGCATATGGTTGATGTATCACTTGTGGCTGCTGAATTAATAAGATTACTGACAAATGTTGGATCACATTGTGCCATTGAAAGTAAACCAATAGTTTGAGATTTTTTTATCTGCAGTGCATTACATCTGATGCAATTGTTAACAAGTTCAAAAATTATTTTGAAGCACTCTGCCCCAAGACATGACAAGTCTGATATGAATTTCATATTGAAAAGATAGTCGAGCATATGCATTACAAAATCTTCACATGCCATTGAACCTGATTCATTATTATTTTCAACAGCATACCTAAGCAATTCTGATATTTTGTTCACATTGTCACTCGAGTTATCCTTCAGGCTTTGTAAAATTTGCCTTTTGATAATAGAAATGTTGATGCTTCTGTTGTCAGAATGCACCATCTTCATTCCCTTTGTCAGAGATAAACATTGAAGCAGTGGTTCGACATATACAGGGCAACTTTTGATTTTTCAGGTCATAAAATAGCATATAACATGATTTTTCAACCTCTCGAATACTACCATTTGACATAGATAAATCATTCATTTTTACAAAACTACAGTCATGATCCAGGATGTAGCTTGTATAGTGACCGGAATTATATGATCTGCCATGGTGACAAATCACACTTTTGAGATTATACTCAGTCAACATATTATCTTTCACCATATCACTTATATCTATATTTTTGTCAACGGCAACTTCTGTATCTATCTTACTGGCACATCCTGATTGTTTGTTGTATTTATAGCGCTTCAGTGTAATTACTAGCGTCTTGGGTAATGTTGTCAAAACTTGTGACAGAAATAATTCATTATTACATACTGGGCAATAACCAACAATTGATGTCTGGAAGTATTCTTTAATCAAGGAAGCAATTGATGAATCTTTGTTATCTGGAATATGTAGCTCTATTTCCTGTATATGTTCATCATTTTTAATAGTTGAGGTTTGGCAATGTTTACATACACATTCCTGTTTAATTATCAACTTTTCATTAATAATCTTAGATATTTTAGATATAACATTAGTATATAACTCATTGACATCTTGTTGCCTTGACAATCCTTTAAATGTATTATCAAATTCAGACACTTTTTGTAGTGCTGAAAAAATCTTATCTCTTGGCACATCTTTACCACTGTTATCTATATTGGCCATGAACTCAAGTATATTAATAATGCTTCTGAAAACTTCTTCTTTTGATTCACAATCATCATCAATACTCAGTGGTATTTTCACAAAAGTATCAATATACCTTTTTGCTGTGTCGCTATTATTTATGGCCTGGATCATAGCATTAAACCAGCAGGTTGAACCAAGATTACGCATTCCATTGTGTTTTCTATTTTTGTCAGACATAAACTGTATATTGGATAATTCATTGAACGCTTTTTCTGGTGCTCTCTGAAAATTGCCCTGTGTTCTTTTGAGGTTTTCATTTTTGACTTGTTTTTTGTTCCAAGACTCTTTGATAGTTTCCGTACTTTTTCTGGACTTTTTTTATAATATGTTTTAAGAGCATCCTTTGCCAACAATCTTTGTACCTCCACTGTATGTTGCTGGAGTTCTTTAGAAAAATCATCCATTCTGCTATTTTTCCTGCTGACAAGAGTAATAGATTTTAATATTCTAAACCTGTTTTCAATGGTACTTTGTGTTTTAGAAAATGGCAATCCTGCTAATGTATGTACTGCCCAAAGAGGAAAAATTGGTAGGTATTTTGTCAAAATAGTATGCAGAAATATATCTGAATGGTATGGGTTTTTCTTCTTATTTATGTCCATACATAGCTTGGATAGTACCCCATGATTCACTTTACGCCCCCAACTTTTGAATGGTGATTCTGTTGCTAGAGTCAGAAAATCATCTTCAGTGTAACGACCTGGTTGAATATTTTCTACACTATCGTGTATGTCTTTAACATTAACATTGCTGCCATCTGTTGTTGTATCAAAAGTATTAATTTTATGTAACAGCCGTTCTATATAAAACTCATTACTCTCACCAATAGTTGCGGATTGTAGGGTTACACAGATATCATGCAGTATCTCCTCTGCTTCCTCAATAGTTTTTCTGTTCATTAACAAACTTATCAAGTAAAGACCAAATTTCATATTTTTTTTGTAATGAACATTGCAAAATCTTTTTACTTTGTTCATGAAATGACTAGCACACAAGTGAACTATAGTTTTTATTGAACAAGTTTCTGCAATTTTACCATTGAATAATTGCCAAGATCTCTCCAAAAAGTCCTGCAAGGTTTCAGTATTGAACACCCTGAGAGCTGAAATAATGAATACCCATGCCTCATCACTTACAATCAATTCTGGTTGGGAAATACTGCTGTGACCAAACTGTATTTTTTTCTGCATGTTGAAAAGATGTCAACCAATCCAATATTATGGGAAGGCTTTGATTTTCACTAATCATTGAAGTAAGTGGAATGCCCATTTTTCCATTTACTGGATTTTTTATTGCAAGTTCATAGTACAAATATCTTTTGCCATCTTCATTTTTTCTTACCACACTTCCAGTAGCATCCCAATATAAAGGATACTCTTTTGCCAACTTGTGATAGATATTTAGACCTTCCTCTGACCAGTATAAAATGTAATTGGGTTTTGCACTGATCTTTTGAATGAAGGCTCTTCCTGATTTTGCCATATCTTCCATTTGATGCATCATACTGAGAAGCACATTTTTATCGAATCTACCTACTTGCCTGCTCTCAGTAGCAATTTGCCTAAAAACATGAGTGTCCTTTCCGAACCCATCATTATTTCCTTAAATTAATTGTTCAGAGTCAGTCTGCATACTTCTTTTCAGGTATTCATTCAGAGGTTTTTCACCTCTTTTGAATATATCTTTGAGGGCCTCTCTTTCACTACCTGTGATGGGTCTAGAATTTTGCTCACTGATATTATGTTTGATGCTATTTTTGTAATTTACATGTACATGCCCAAGTTCATACATTTTCATATTCACTTTTACATGACAATCTGCAAATTTGCATTCCCCTGATGCTTTAAAAAAGGGGGCATTGACTTTCTTGCATCTCTTTTTTGCATTGCTGATCTGATGTCTGTCAAAGGTAAAAACACAGTGTTTATTTGATTGTTTTAAACCATTGATAAATATTTCCTGCCATTTCCCCTTTTGATATCTACGCCCATTATGAATTGAGCGTAAATAGACCAAGTCATCATTTTTTAGAGTGAAAAAGTGTTCTCTGGTAATTCCTGTGTAAAATACTTATTTATTTTTTATTTTTAATATTTCCTCAATTATTTCTTTATCTAGATTACTTTCATTAGTGTAACTATTATCCATTTTAGATTCATCAGGGTCATGAATATTACAACTAGTGGGAGTGTCTTTTGAAGAATCTAAGTTAGAGTAGTTGGAATCAACTGAGATATTCTCCTTACATTCACTTTCTTGTTCAGAGTCTGGACTATTACACATGTCATTTTTCTTTAGGACATAACTAAATTCTTCCTTTGATTTGCCATTTTTTTTATATTTTGAATTTGCAAAAACTTTAAGAACAATGTTTCCATCATTACATCCATTTTGACCACATTTAAATATTACAGTTTTAGAATGAATATTTTTTGGAACATTTAATATTGAAAGACATGTGCAATGATACCATTCATAACATATATCACATTCAACCATTAAACCTCCATCAACTGACTGCCAATTGGTTACCTGGCATATGCAATATTTTATAGAGTTATCACCACTTTTCCTTCTTCGTTTTGGTGTAACTAGCTCTGGTAATGTATCCTCGTCATCGTCAGTCATGGCTTTCGGTTCTTCATTTGGTTTGCAATGAGGTCTCTCAAGAAGTGTAACTCTCTTGCGCTTCAGTCCAACATGTTTTTTTTTCAGTGTTGCAGCTTCATGTCTTTTATTAAGACTATTATTCGTATTGCCTTTAACATTGCCTCTATTTTGATGCCAAATGGTTTTTAAGTATGCTCTGTTCTTTTTAATATTTTTCCATTTCAATTTTGAAGCTGCAATACCAAATGTACCACTCTCACCAATATCATTCTCTCCGTATTGCCTACAAAGTGGTCTGAGAATTTTGCCAATAATCTTATAGTCCACAGCCCTGGAAAATTTCCTTCCCTTTCTCTCATTTTGACATATATTACCACCACCACCTATCAACTTACCCTCTCCTCTTGCAGAATTACAATGATAAATAAATGACTGAGGTTTTACAAGGCATCTGGTGTCTTTTATGTCAATCACCTGCATCCTGAAAGTAAAAAAAAAGTTTTATTGCAACATTACCAACTGCATTCAGCAAGTGGTCGATAAATCTAGCCATTCATCAAAAAATATCAGTTGAATTATCATTTTCTCTTTAGTGATTAATTGACTATTTTCGCAATGTATCATGAAACTTTGAATATAGCAATATTACAGGACTGATTGAAAAAGAGACAAAAGAAATTTGACAAAAATCCATCAAGATCTTTCTTAGAAATAGCAATAATGACTGATGGACAATGTACAAAAGCAACTTGAATAGCCCTGCACCATCTGATGATGTTTTTGAGGTTGGTATTTCATAAAAAATAATAATCAGTAATAGGTGTTAGATATTAACAAACAAGGTGACATGCCAAAACTAAACAACCTGTTGTGTGTAAAAAACATACATGTTGTATATTCTATCCACATCATTGTTGTTCCGACTACATATAAGAGGCCCATGGGCTTTAGTCTTAAACATGTAACTATCTTCTATGTATTAACAAAGAACCAGGTATTGCTAAACAGTTCATTCATACAAATTTTGAATCATTTCCAATAAAATGTGATTTTCCTACATCGATTATAGCAAAATGTGAAATCCCGGGGCCATGAAATTTACAAGATTTAAGATTCTGATCCCCATCATTGAAAAGATCAGAAAAAAGTTCAGAAAAAGATCCATATTGAAAGCTAATATTTAGAAAAAGATTAAACGCTAATAATATTGAGTATCATTTTGGGGTTCTTCCATGCAGGAAAGTTTTATACAAACATTTTGAAGATATTGAAAGTGTTAGCAACAACCAAAATAACACAGATTAATCAATACATGAATTGTCAATAATATTCAACAAATGTTCAAATGAAAAGAAACATGTATTATTCAATAAAACAATTGATTACCCATTTTGATCAATATCATTCTTGCTTATAACCTTAGAAATATTCAATATTCAATATAAAGTATTCGATTTCTATCAGGCTCATACAATTTCTCCTATACAAATACACTATGTGACATGGGGAAAAACTGTTTGACCTCTGACCTTTATACTAGGAGGTGTGACACCCTATACCATACGGATTCTAGTTTGTATTGCCTAGGCCTACATTTAGGTATATATCTGTGTTCAATTGAGTCGGACATTTTGTTTTTATAAGACTCATAAAATTTCTCCTATACAAATACACCATGTGACATGGGGAAAAACTGTTTGACCTCTGACCTTTATACTAGGAGGTGTGACACCCTATACCATATGGATTCTAGTTTGTATTGCCTAGGCCTACATTTAGGTATATATCTGTGTTCAATTGAGTCGGACATTTTCTTTTTATAAGACTCATCAAATTTCTCCTATACAAATACACTATGTGACATGGGGAAAAAACTGTTTGACCTCTGACCTTTATACTAGGAGGTGTGACACCCTATACCATATGGATTCTAGTTTGTATTGCCTAGGCCTACATTTAGGTATAACATCTGTGTTCAATTGAGTCAGACGTTTTCTTTTTATAAGACTCATAAAATTTCTCCTATACAAATACACTACGTGACATGGGAAAAAACTGTTTGACCTCTGACCTTTATACTAGGAGGTGTGGCACCCTATACCATATGGATTCTAGTTTGTATCGCCAAGGCCTACATTTAGGTATACATCTGTGTTCAATTGAGTCGGACATTTTTTTTTTATAAGACTCATAAAATTTCTCCTATAAAAATATGTTATGTGACATGGGAAAAAACTGTTTGACCTCTGACCTTTATACTAGGAGGTGTGACACCCTATACCATATGGATTCTAGTTTGTATTGCCTAGGCCTACATTTAGGTATACATCTGTGTTCAATTGAGTCAGACAGTTTTCTTTTTATAAGACTCATAAAATTTCTCCTATACAAATATGTTATGTGACATGGGGAAAAAACTGTTTGACCTCTGACCTTTATACTAGGAGGTGTGACACCCTATACCATATGGATTCTAGTTTGTATTGCCTAAGGCCTACATTTAGGTATATATCTGTGTTCAATTGAGTCGGACGTTTTCTTTTTATAAGACTCATAAAATTTCTCCTATAAAAATACACTATGTGACATGGGAAAAAACTGTTTGACCTCTGACCTTTATACTAGGAGGTGTGACACCCTATACCATATGGATTCTAGTTTGTATTGCCTAGGCCTACATTTAGGTATACATCTGTGTTCAATTGAGTCAGGACGTTTTCTTTTTATAAGACTCATAAAATTTCTCCTATACAAATATGTTATGTGACATGGGGAAAAACTGTTTGACCTCTGACCTTTATACTAGGAGGTGTGACACCCTATACCATATGGATTCTAGTTTGTATTGCCTAGGCCTACATTTAGGTATACATCTGTGTTCAATTGAGTCGGACGTTTTTATTTTATAAGACTCATAAAATTTCTCCTATAAAAATATGTTATGTGACATGGGAAAAAACTGTTTGACCTCTGACCTTTATACTAGGAGGTGTGACACCCTATACCATATGGATTCTAGTTTGTATTGCCAAGGCCTACATTTAGGTATACATCTGTGTTCAATTGAGTCGGACGTTTTCTTTTTATAAGACTCATAAAATTTCTCCTATACAAATACACTATGTGACATGGGAAAAAACTGTTTGACCTCTGACCTTTATACTAGGAGGTGTGACACCCTATACCATATGGATTCTAGTTTGTATTGCCTAGGCCTACATTTAGGTATATATCTGTGTTCAATTGAGTCGGACATTTTCTTTTTATAAGACTCATAAAATTTCTCCTATAAAAATATGTTATGTGACATGGGAAAAAACTGTTTGACCTCTGACCTTTATACTAGGAGGTGTGACACCCTATACCATTCTAGTTTTTATTGCCTATGCCTAGATTTAAAATATGATGTCTCCATATAAAACAAAAAGCTTGGGCTTAACACTCAAAATTCTGTGATATAACTTGAAAAGAGCACTCACCCTTGATGTGAATGGATGTTTATCACATGAACTGCTGGCTTTCTCCAATGGCATTTTTTCTTGTTCATCATCCTAGAATTAGATTGACATGAAGGATTATTACATACAATGTACCTAATTTTTCTTGTTAATATAATTTTGTATATAATAGAAGATATCTGTTTTAATTGAGTAAGAGGATAATCAACTGGAGGGAGGTATTGAGCAAATGGCTTAAACTACAAGACAAATTCAGAATTTTGTTACAAAAGTTACCAGGATTGCGATCCCTCACCAAGGCAGTAAATGATTCTTCAAATATACTATGTGTATGTTATCTTGAGGCATTACATTGATGTGATGTGAATACCCTGTTTTGCTGTGAAGTTATTATAAGTAGTGATCTTATGGTGGGACAAGGATTTCTCTGATCACAACTCCATGCCTGTTTTTGCACAGGCAAAATTTTCTTTACCTTTGTACCAGGTGTCGCATCCATTATTACATGGATTCAAGTGTGTAGTGTAGAGAAGAATAACCATACAGAAAATTTCTTTCGTGTTAAATTTTAAATCTTGGTTTTTCGACATTGCCTCAAGGGCAGAAAACTTTTAAACTGACAAATGGGAGAGGAATAATTTTCTATAATATCCCACACCGAAATAAAGTACAAAAAAAGTATGGGAAAAAAGTACTAAAAAAGCATAGAAAAAGTATGCTTTTTTTGACTCAATTTGGAACCGATATTCCAACACGGTTCCAAATTGAGTCAAAAAAAGTACTAAAGTACAAAAAAAGTCTAACAAAAGTATACCTTTAGTACATTTTATTGTTTTCATTAAGTACAGAAAAAGCACAAATATAGTACAGAAAAAGTACATTAAAAGTACAATAATAGTATAAAGTGCACAGGGCCAAATTGATGGTGTACTTTTTTTGTGCTTTTATACTTTTTTAGTACTTTTACAGGGAAGTCCATAAAGTACAAAAAAAGTACAAAAGTACAAAAAAAGTATGAAAATGGTACAGAAAAAGCAGGAAATTAGTACTGAAAAAGTAGGAAAAAAGTACCAATAAGGTAGGAAATTAGTACTGAAAAAGTAGTGGAAAAGTAGGAAAAAAGTACTAGAAAAGTAGGAAAATAGTACTAAAAAAGTAGGAAATCTGTACTGAAAAAGTATCAAAAAAGTAGGAAAATGGTATTGAAAAGAAGGAAATTAGGACTGAAAAAGTAGGAAAAAAGTACCAATAAGGTAGGAAATTAGTACTGAAAAAGTAGTGGAAAAGTAGGAAAAAAGTACTAGAAAAGTAGGAAAATAGTACTAAAAAAGTAGGAAATTTGTACTGAAAAAGTATAAAAAAAGTACTGAAAAAGTAGGAAAAAATTACCAAAAAAGGGACTTAATTTAATGGTGTAGGAAATTAGTTCTGAAAATATAGGAGATAAGCTTAAATGAGAATACTGCATGCTTAAACAATACATACATCAGTCCCATTCCTAAGAGAAATGCACAATTGTATCAAGTGAAAACAAACATTGAAATACAAGATTAGTTATCCAATCACAATTCCACTGAGTATAATTTCATGCCATAGCAAAGTCTGGATCTAATAAGCTCGAAATTTGTTTAAGGGTGAGGTTAAGGATTTACAGATGGACATCTATGTATAAGGGCAATAACTTTTGATAAATTATTCTAATATTTTTTTCAAGCAGGAAAACACAATTTTATATCATGTGTATGTAGGAGATCCAGACAAAAAAAATATACCATTCTAAATAAAAAGGGCAATAACATTTTAAAAATTGTCGAATCATAATTCCTCTTGAGGAAACACAACAAAAAGATGTAAATAAAAAACAATGCATAAATGCATACTGAATACAATGAAGTATGGTATATGCATAATGTTGCTTGCTTAAACTGGTCAAATCCAAGTAAGTGTGAATTCGAAAAATAAAATGTCTGATTCTCTTCATTCCTTTCTTGCTTTATGCGAATCATTGCCCTCAATTCGGACCACAATGCAATATCTTCAAGCTTTCCGTCACTTCAGAATGTACTGCATAATCTGTTGGAAGAAAGAGAAAATTTTAAAATATTTTGTATATCAAAACTTAGAATAATTGTGAAGATTTGTTCAATATAAAAATGTAGATAATTTTCCTTATATATGCACCTGATCACTTTACTGTCATTTATTACATGCATGTCTGCTTGGAAGTCTTTTTATCAAGAAAAGCTAGCCACAGGTATACAAGTTTAAAGTTACAACATAAAACTTTTAATTATAAGGATAAGTACTTTAATAAAAATCAAGCTACTCCAGAATTCTCTGACAGTTTGTTTCATCTTAAATTATGCAACTAACTATCAAAATACTCCAAAACACAGATTTTTTTTATTCAATCATTTCTTGAGATCATTTTTTTGTGAATTGATCATGATCATGACATACAACAAATTTTCAATGGATTTTATTGACTTCGTTTTTGAATGTATTTTCTTCAAATTCCATATACTATAGTAGACAATTATTAGCTCATTTACCGATATTTTTTACATATATTCCCTAAAATAGATATACACATGTTGCCCGAAATGTGACGTTACTTTCGTTCTTATATTCTAACTTAAAAATGTCATTTCTATTTTATTTGAAATTTTATGCAATATCTCTTGAAATCAACTACAAAAAATTCTGTAAATATTATCAGATGAATAAGCAAATAATTCTTTACATGTAAGTGAAATTTCAATAAATTCCATTGAAAAACGAAGTCATAAAAATTAAGATATTACGAATTTACCGTTACGTGACAGAAATAAAAATGCAATATAACTACGTCGAAGTTCGTCAATAAAGAAATAAAATTCTTCTTGTTCTCAATATTTGGGTGCTATCAATCAGGATGCTTATAAAATCCCAGGCGTATGGTAGCATAAATCTGTAAATTGAATACTTACGATTGAAACACACGTGGATCTAGCAGTTCTTTGTTAATTAAACTCGGGCCGTGTAAACTGTAATCGGTGATGAATTCATTATGAAAACCCTGAAACACGAAGTAATCAAGTATTAATATTAACATGTGTAGGCCCCTATTCACCTATATAATGTGAAACGATGTAGGAACGTGCAGAAGACGAAATAGATTTAAATAATAAAATTGTAAACTTACCTGGTCGCGATATCTGTGATATTTTCGGGTCAAAATGAGCATTTGTCGCCAAAAACAACAAGAAAGCTGATATTCTTTGGCCACTTACTGACAGATAGTCGATCTTCTTCAGTTAGGCAAGAAAATGAATTTCGTTTTTAGGCTATTCTATATCAAAATCGTGTTTGTTTATGTTTCTTCCGTTGATAAACATCCGGTGAAATTCAAACATGGCTATCAGACTTCCCGCTAAAATCTCGCTGTTTGTTGCATCATGGGATAAAAAAAAGTTTTGTCGGAGATCTACTGTATCGATTTCATTCTTTTATTACTTGGTTTTTTTATATTCTACTTCCTTAATCTCTATTGTTTCATACTTTTGGTATTACTACTTCAGCATTTAAAGCTTGCACATTGCACAAAATGATCGCACGAAGCGAACTCGTCAAATCTCGGTAGATTCCGTAAACCGAAGTAAACAAACGAGATCACGGCCCCGAGGTCATAGGTGAACCGACCGATGGTAATCTGACACAGGTATAAATAAGCCTCGTCAGTACCTGTTATGTAATCCGGATGTTTTGTTTAAATGAGGGTAGGCAACTGTGATCTGATCGTAGTGAAAGGCAGTCAAGCTTGACAATATAAATTGTTATAATTAACGCCGCGGGCATAAGACTTAGTCTAAGAGGGGCAATTAATATGTGTACAGGTGAGACGGGAGGTACACAGGTAACTCCAATAAACAATAAAGCTAGGTATGATTTGCCATTACAGTCGACTGTCGCTTATATTAATTAACACCACGGGTGAAATTAACTTTCGGTACGACGTTAAGCATATATATCCTGATCGCTTTGTTAGCTTAACACACAGGACAGGTTTCAAGATTTAGTTTAAAACAGTTGAAATATTTTTGATCGATCTTGGTGTTGCAGTTATTCAAGCCGTCTACTATATCAATTAAAATATTTATGATAGATCTTGGTATTGATCTTGATTTCTGTATACAATAGAGTATTTTATTTGTACACACAACACTCCTACGAGATCATTCTACAACATATTAGAGTACAGCTACATTGTGTCGTTGTCCGAATTATCGTACGATCTTGCTAAATAAATATCAGACAAATTAAAGTTTTCTTTTTGTGTTCACTTTCACCATTTCAATGAATGCGATGTAATTCTGATTTAAATACCGGAATATTGTTCCTTGATCATGCCTGTTTGTTGTCAGTCAAGCCATATCGAGATCGAGATCATCACAGCGCTTGACTTCAATATACGTTTTACAAAGAAGCGTCCGAGTGACTATATCAGTATTACACATGTTTATACGAGTATATCGGTGAATATTTTGACAGAACACGACGTGATTTCGGGTGCAATTATCAGATGTAATCTTAAAACCACGTATATCCAGCAAGTATATGATATGCAGACAAAGAGCAGGTGATTTTAATTTAATTTGAATGAATTAAAAGCGTATTACAGGCACGGGCACATGTGTGTTCGTAGAGTGATCCCCGATCTGGTAGAGGTTAACGTTTGGATAAACGAAATGTTTTAAACTCCGTTAAAGAGTTTATAATTAAAGCCAAAATACTGTAACTTCAAAGAACGATCTGGAACAAAAATTTTATAGAGATAAGTTTTGACGTTCGTCACATGAACGTATAGTAACATTCATCAATGTGAAGTTTATTACTTCTGAGATGCATATGGAAATACAAACGAAAAGTGACAAAGAAATCACCGTTAAAATGTGTGAACCTTACTAACAAAGTACATTGAAGTGAAATACTTATGATAATAATTGTTGAATTTTAATTATTTTTAGATAAATTTCTGTGGTACTGATCAAAGTATGAAAAGTATTTTTTAGAACATAAAAAAGACAAAAAAAACAAAAAAACAAAAACAAAAAACGAGATCAAAAACATTTAATATTACCAAATGATAATTTTCTGTATCTTATTTGATAGATATTTGTTGTGGTTAATCCTGGGTATTATTTTTTTAGTCTTAGATTTGTAGTCGACTGAAAAAGTCAGATTTAATTTTGAAAATATTAATATGCTATAACCCCTCGCAATGTCTGAAAATATTCTAAGTCCATAATAAGTACAAAAAAAGCACAATGGCATTAGCTGAAAAATTCTAAGTCCCAAAAAAGTAGGAAAAAAGTACATCCATATTTTCACAATCTTTCAAAAAATTCTAAGTCAGATTTTAGCACAAAAAAAGTACTCTGAAAAATTTCAGAGTCCAAATAAAGTACCATGAAAAATTTCTAAGTCCAGAATAAGTACAAAAAAAGTACTCTGAAAAATTTCAGAGTCCAAATAAAGTACAGAAAAAGTACCCTGAAAAGTTTCTAAGTCCAGAAAAGTACAAAAAAAGTACTCTGAGAAATTTCAGAGTCCAAATTTAGTACAGAAAAAGTACTCTGAAAAATTTCTAAGTCCAGAAAAGTACAAAAAAAGTATACTTTTTTGGTACTTTTTCAAAAAAGTAGGAAAAAGTGTATACTTAAAGTAGCATAAAAGTATACTTTAGTGTGCTTTATTTCGGTATGGGATATTCTGATTAAAAACTTTTGTACTTATATGCTTATTAATTACTGTACCAGACATGATTAACATTACCACTGTTTCATTTGACCATCCAAACGTTATCCCACAATCAACAATTGGATAAGGGAAAACCACTGCTGGCTGCATACATGTAGGTTCAACCTGTGAAAATATAAGTGTGTATGATAATTTTTAATTGATAAATTAGTTCAACACAACAGACAGTAACTTCTGAGATATATGAAAATTATCAACCATTATTTTACACAGCAACACTGTATAATTATTCAATTTCAGGATACTGTTACTAATACATTAAAGATGTGTATTAATTGAAAACATGAGAATGTGTTTACTGCATAAAATTGATTACTTTGTCAGTCTAATTTTTCATGGTAATAGATGAGTGTAAGACAAATTTACGGTCAGACAAAGTAATATAGGTTGATTATCATAACTTCAATTCTCCTTTACCACATTTTTTGGTCCATCCTCCCAAATGAAAGACAGTTCTTGACCTTCAAGTTTTCCAAATGGAAAAGTCTGTTTTTCCTGCAAACAGTTAATTAGTTTCAGATTGATTCAATTCTTTAAAATTAATTTTACAGATATGAGAAATTTGAATGAAATGTGACAAGTATCAATTAAAACTTCGTTTTGTATTTCTGATAATCATATACCAAACACATATATTAATATAATAATTACAATGAGCCATAAAAACAAATTTATTATTTTGATTCAATGTTATAAATGTACATTTTTATACCCTTAATTCTTATAATTATCAAATATTATTTAGTCAAGAAGACTGAATAAATGACACTGAACTCATTAGTTTTTTGTTCTCTTATAATGATTTTCTTAATGTCAAGGGTGGTTGAATGTGAGTTAATATGTTGTGATAGAATCATCAATAATGACAAATAAAATGAAATGAAAAATAAAAGTTATCAATATGATTAAACAACATATGAAAAAAGTATCATAGTATGGTTATTAAACAAAACCAAAAAAAGATTTTACATAATTAACAGATGCACAATATACTTGAGCTTTATGTTACAAATCTTGAAAGATTTTCCCTCTAGTCTTGTTAGTGACCATCTCTTACTTTTTTTTTTAATGAAAAGGTAATACAGCAAACGCTCAAAGGTGTAAATATAACAAAGGATAAATCAGGGTTAATTAGCATTGTAAATATAGTATTCATGTTTGTATGTAGAATAACATAAACTCAATCAATTTAATCAAGTTATCTTACTTAAAACAACACAAGATTTCTCTTTATATATTAACACCTGTGAATGCTACAATAACACAAATATTTGTTACTTTTAAGGTTAATTTTATGATGCCAGCATAAGTATGTGGACCTGCAAAGATATCAGCATGGAAAGGCATTTAATTTATAATCATATTTGAAAAAATGGAATATCAGTGTAGTTTTACGTCTTAAAGTATATAAGAAAAAATTTGCCTGGACAGTCAGGTTATGATCCCAGCCTTTACATCATTTTTGACTGTAGATGAATGTACATGTATGCAACCCGGGCACTGACATTATGAAGATGTATTACCATACCAAATTGTCCATACCCTGGAAAATAATAACAAAAACCCCACAAAGCATCAAGAATATCAATATACAGTCACCAGGTGTTGTAAATTATTCCATTAATATTTTGAATATCAAAACATGCAAATATCATTTCAACAACAAAAAATATAATAAATATAATTTAATAATATTAGGCACTGATTTATCTAATTTTCCATAACACCTGGCAGGTATATATTTAATCTGTTCCAGACAGAGTGTCAAAATGAAACGTATACTGTACCAGATTGTTAATTATTCAATTCATTATTGACAATATCATAACACTCAGTTGTATCTAATTCAAGAGGGTCATGAATTAAGAATTAATATTGTTGAAACACAAACCTAATGGAATTGCCATCTTTCATAAGTCTTTGTATACAAATCTGGAAACGAAAATATATATATATACATGTATATCTGCAGTGGAGTCTGACAATAATTATATACAAGCAGTACTGCAGTAATATTATTATTTTAAAATGACTGGAAATTGAAAATTATTTAGAAACAATTATCTATACTTTGTACTTGTTATACCAATGTCATAGATCTAGAACATATCTATCCTTTGTAAAACATTATGCTTTAATAATTTGTTTTGCATCAGCACTGGGACTTGATTTTCATTCAGTTGTAAAAATGAAAATGAAACTGCATCAAATAACTTCGGCAATGTATACTGTATCTACAATAAAGAAATTTCGAAAATATGATCCACTCTATCAATGAAATAAGGCAAATTCAACTAATTTTACATGTAATAAGATAGCTTTGCTTTTTTTTCATTCAATATATTGTCGCTGATCAAATAATTAATAAAAATTGTGTTAAGTTACCTTGGCCTTCCTTCTTTCTCTGAAGAGTAGTTATTACACTATACCAGACAAGAGCAACCGATAAGAGAACCGGAAGTACCAATAAGTGTACATTACTAGAAGTTGAGTTATTGCGGGCCAGCTTGACGCCAGTTGGAATGCAAGTGTGCGGATGTCAGACTGGAATGTGTTTGTACTGTGGACGGTAGTGGTTTGTTTAGGTAATGACCACTTTAATGTTATATTTTATGTTATCTTTTCTTCTTTTTCTCATTTATTCCCTTATCTCTTTTCTAACGCTCTTTACTTCGGGGGTGGAACTGGATCATATGTTCATATTAAGATATAAATATGACACAAATACAATTTTTGTCAGCTAATACTCAGGGCCTAGGAGACAAAATTAAACGTAGGGATGTTTTTTCTTATTTAAGGTCGACTAATAGTAATGTTTTCTGCTTGCAAGATACACATTTTAGTGCAGAACAGGAAAAAATTATTAGAAGTGAATGGGGTTTCCAATGTTATTTTAATTCTTTTAAATCGAATTCTAGGGGTGTTGCTATTCTTTTTAAAAATAATTTTGAATTTAAAGTGCACAAAGAAAAGAAAGACGATACTGGCAATTTCCTAGTATTAGATATTGAGATTGAAAAATTTAAAATCACACTTATAAATTTATATGGTCCAAACAGAGACATATATACAGAGAGATTGGCAGCTCTCTATTTGCCCTTGTGTTTACATAGTGGCCCCTGACCTTCCCACAATCCTTTGCGGTCGCTCGGTTCAGTCTTCACTAGACGCCATATTGGAGAAAACTTGAAAACCAGACACATAATTATCGATAATTTCTATTTGAAATCATCACCAAGATCCAATTATGTGCTTTAATTTTATTAATATCAAAATGCAGAAGTGTCATCAATATGAAATATATCACAATTTGCTGTCCAAGTGTTTGTATTTTGAGTATGAAAGTCAAGCACAACGCAGGAAAGATCGGCGGGAATCTCCAATTTTCGAAAAGTCCCTATGGGGTTTTCGAGAATACGGATAAATGACAACAATGTGCATGATAATCAAGACCACATTCCATAAGTATGATAGTTTTTGGTTAATGTGGTAACTTTTGTAGTGGCCTAGATAAAAAAAATGTGCTTTTTGTGTGCGTTTAAAATTGACGATGTTTTGGTCGGACGTAATGGCTGCTTAATTACAAAACTTGGACATGTCGAATAGGACCCAATGGATTTTAGAAAATACGGATAAATGGCAACAATGTGCATTATCAATAAGACTATACCCCATAAGTTTGATAGTTTTTGGTTAATGTGGTAACTTTTGTAGTGGCCTAAATAAAACGATGTGCTTTTTGTGTGCGTTTAAAATTGACGATGTTTTGGTCTGACGTAATGGCGGCTTAATTACAAACTTGGACATGTCGAATAGGACCCAATGGATTTTCGAAAATACGGATAAATGACAACAATATGCATGATCAATAAGACTATATCCCATAAGTTTGATAGTTTTTGGTTAATGTGGTAACTTTTGTAGTGGCCAAAATAAAACGATGTGCTTTCTGTGTGTATTTAAAATGACGATGTTTTGGTCTGACGTAATGGCGGATTAACCAGAACATGTCGAATAAGTTCCAATACTACGATACACACATGCGCATAGCCCGATTTACCTGCGCTCGCGTGTGTTTGATAGGAGACAGGACGCTCTCGATAAGGGATATGCTTGAGTGGTCACGAATAAAGGGAGCCACTATGTGTACGGGGAAATAGCGATGTTACTAATCTCTCTGTATATATGTCTCTGGTCCAAATAAGGATAACCCGGTTTTCTATGACACTTGTTGAAACGATTGAAAGTTTTGCTAATAGATATACCATTATTTGTGGAGATTTTAACCTGGTTCTTAATCCTAAGACTGACTATGATAAAAACTACAAGCATGTTAACAATCCTAAAGCTAGAGAAAAAATTTTGGAGATCATGGACAACCTTTCACTTGTAGATATTTTTAGAGAACAGAATGAAGATGTAAGACGATATACATGGAGGAAAAGCAACCCACTCAAACAGGCCCGATTAGACTTCTTTTTGATTTCTGAAAACTTAATTTCTAGTACTGAAAAATCCAAAATAGAACCAGGTTATAGATCTGACCACTCTTTTCCAACATTAGCTTTGAAACTAAACGAATTTTTCCCTGGTAAAGGAATTTGGAAATTTAATAATAGTTTATTACAAGAACAAGATTATTTAGATATGGTTAAAACCTGTATAGCTGAGACAAAAGAACAATACTGTACTCCAGTTTATAATTTACATAATTTGATGGATATTCCTGACAGTGAGATTGAGTTTGTTATTGATGATCAACTATTCCTAGAAACTTTACTTTTGCAAATAAGAGGCAAAACAATCTCTTTTTCTTCATTTAGGAAGAAACAACAAAATATTAGGGAAGACAATCTAAGAAAAATAATTCAGGAAATTGAGGAACAAGATGATATAGACACAGTAGAGTTAGAAATTAAAAAAAGAGAACTACAGGAAATTAGGGATAAGAAAATAAAAGGTAGTTTAGTAAGGTCACGTGCTAAGTGGGTGGAGGAGGGTGAGAAGCCTACTAGATATTTTTTAAATTTAGAGAATAGAAATTTTACATCTAAAATTATACCTAAATTAGAACTAGATAATGGAGATATAGTTACTCAGCAGGCAAATATTTTGGAAGAGGTCAAGAAATTTTATGAAAATTTATACAGTAATAACAATGAAATAGCAGATGTAAATTTGAATGAACTTTTAGAATCATATAACATAAATAAAATTAGTAAACAAGAATCTGACAATCTTGAAGGTCCAATCACATTGATAGAAGCTGGCAAAACTTTAAGAAATATGAAAAATAACAAAAGTCCAGGTATAGATGGCTTTACAGTTGAATTTTTTAAGTGCTTTTGGAAATATTTGGGTAATTTCATCGTTCGATCTATAAATTTAGGTTATAAACAGGGATCTCTTTCTATTTCACAACGACGAGGTATTATTTCTTGCATTCCAAAGGGAGATAAACCCAGACATTTTATAAAAAATTGGAGGCCCATTACTTTGTTAAGTGTTGTGTATAAAATAGCATCAGGTTCAATAGCAAGTAGAATAAAGACAGTGTTGGATAAAATAATTGATAAAGATCAAACAGGGTTTTTAGCAGGTAGATATATAGGGGAAAATACCAGACTAGTCTATGATATAATGCAGTATACAGAAGAAAATGATATTCCAGGTATGTTTTTAATGATCGATTTCGAAAAAGCTTTTGATTCAGTGTCCTGGGAATTTGTTGAAAAAGTATTAATGTATTTTGGCTTTGGAAATAGTTTAATAAACTGGGTTAAAACTTTTAATAATAATATAAGTGCTACTATTAATCAGGGTGGGAATCTGTCTTCTTTCTTCCAAATTAAAAGAGGCTGTCGTCAAGGCGACCCGATCGTCCCCTATATTTTCATCCTCTGTGCAGAAATACTAGCGATAAAACTCCGAAATAATTCAAAAATCAAAGGTATTGATGTTGATAACTGTCCCATACTTTTGTCACAATATGCAGATGATACGTCTCTTGCTCTTGATGGTACAGAACTATCTCTACAGGAATCAATATCCGAACTTAATTTTTATGCAAATATATCTGGATTAAAAATTAATATTTCTAAAACTCAAGTGGTTTGGATAGGTAGTAAAAAGTTTAGTTCTGACAAATTTCTTCCAGATCTGGGTTTACAGTGGGGAAGGGAAAATTTTACACTTTTGGGAATTGAATTCCATATTAATTTACATGAGATTCCAAAGCTCAATTTCGATAAGAAATTAACTAAGCTTAAATCTCTTATTAGATCATGGAACAGGAGAATTTTAACGCCAATTGGTAGAATTAACATTATTAAATCAATTTTAGTTTCACAATTTAATCATTTATTTATCTCACTACCCAACCCAGATTATAGGTTTATTAGTAAGTTAAATACTATTTTCTTTGAATTTTTATGGAATAGCAAAGTTGACAAAGTTAAAAGAGATGTAATTGTTCAAGACTACATTAATGGTGGTTTAAAAATGATAAATATTAAGGCTTTCATAGACTCTCTTAAGTTAGGTTGGATAAGAAGATTATTTTCTAGCACCTCCAAATGGCAAGCAATTATAAAAACATATGTGAATACTGATATGTTGATACAGTGTGGCTCAGACTATTTACAGCAATGTGAAAAGAAATGTAAAAATTTGTTTTGGATAGATGTTTTGAAAGCATGTAGAAAGTTTGTTACATCAAATGAAGTAAATATAAATATTAATTGTATAAATGCGTATCTGAAGGCACCATTATGGTTTAATGACACAATTACTATGGACAAAAAGTCTGGTTTTTTCCAAGACTGGTATAAGAAAGGAGTTGTAAATATAAATGATTTGATAAAGGATCATAATGCTGGTACATTTTATACGTTTCAAGATTTTACACAACTGTATCGAATACGGACTAATTTTCTCCAATATCATAGTGTCATTTCAGCTGTAAAAAAGTTCAATCCCAATCCTGTTCTCCCCATGCTGGAAATAACACGTTCATTTATTCCAGTAAACTTTGATTTTTTTTTTAAACATTTCAAAGGGTCAAAACACTTTTATAACATTATGATCAGAAATAATATTGTGCCCTCAGGACAAAGAAAATGGAATTCAATTTTTGATAGAAGCAATATTTACTGGAGTCAGGTTTTCAAACTTCCGTTTATTGTAACTAATAACACAAAATTCCAATGGTTTCAATATAGAATCAATCACCATATTCTTACAACAAACTCTCTTTTATTTAAAACTCGAATGGTGCCATCGCCTTTGTGTACACTGTGTAACTCAGAGATTGAAACCATTATTCATATTTTATGGGAATGTCAGGAGGTTCAAAATCTTCTTCTTAGCTTTGAAACTCTTTTAGATACACTCCTTATTCCTTTTGGTTTTAATAAAGAATCATTTTTATTTGGTCTTCTCACACAAAATGTAAATGGTAAAATTGATAATGAAATTCTCATTGTAATTAAACAGTACATATATAAAATGCGCTGTCTGCACAAGTCCTTAAATTTAAATGCTTTAATAAATACTATACAGGACTATTTTAATATACAAAGATGTGTAGCTTATAGCAAAGGAGGTATGTATAAGGAGAGATTTAGAAACGAATGGCTAAAATGGGAAAAATTAATTAGGTTATAGCTTTCATTTCATAATATATTTAACTGACATGTCTCTTAGGCTCTAAAACACTAAACTGGTCAATAATTTTGCTTTGTTGCTCTGATAATATATTGTGATTTTTCCATCCCCTTTCTCTCCCTTTTTTTGTCTATTTATCTTTCTATTTATGTATGTCAATACTGTCTGTATGTCTGTGTCTCTGTTTAGTCTGTCTGTGTCTTTCGGTCTAAGTAGGTTGGTGTTAGTCTATGTATCTGTTTGTCTGTATATGTCTGTCAGTCTTTCTGTATATGTCTGTGTCTCTGTTTAGTCTGTCTGTGTCTTTTTGTCTAAGTAGGTTGGTGTTGTTAGTCTATGTATCTGTCTGTCTGTGTGTATGTCTGTCAGTCTTTCTGTATATGTCTGTGTCTCTGTTTAGTCTGTCTGTATCTTTCTGTCTAAGTAGGTTGGTGTTGGTTTATGTATCTGTCTGTGTGTATGTCTGTCTGTTTGTCTGTACATGGATGAATAGCAGGATAATAGAAACAGAATGTGTGTTTAATATGCATTTTCTTATATATGTATGTATACAATAATATATACAGCATGTGTAGTATGTGTGCACTTGTATGGGTATATTTGAGTTGTAGTAGGTACGGTATGTGGATATGTCTTCATGTAAGTGCTGTGTGTACATGCCAATGAATGGATATCAAAATAGTACATGTATGTGTAGTAAAGCATGTGTGCTCATTGTCATATGCAATAGTTAGTATATGACTATATGTAGTACGTATGAACATGTATATGTGTATAGTGTTGTGTACATGTATGTATATGTACTAGAACATTCATGTGTGTGGGAAGGTGTTTGCGTGGGGTGTGTCATTCTCATTCATCAGAGTTACTTCCCTTCGTTTCATATGTCACTCGGTCAGTACGGTGGTGTAGCTTAGCAGACTCTGGGGGGCGAGAATGGGGGTGTGTTGGTGTGTATGTGTGTGTGTAAGCTTGTGCGTAGTAAATTATAATAGAAATACACATCAGTGCTGAAAGGTGTGAATGACCATAAAATGTAGATGTCTTGTGTTTGTTGATAATATATGTTTAACTGAATAAAATATAAATTACAAAAAAAAGAAAATAAATGGAAGATAAAAAATATGAGACATGTTCTGTGTAGTATTTCAGTTTTGCAATAGTGGTTACATATAATTAAAAAAAAAATGCCTCATGATAAAGTTGATAATCGAGCCAAGATATGATAGAGGATTAATGAAAAGACCAAATAGTTCTTCGGTTTAACGGTGTGCAGCTCTACAATGTTTGAACAATTGTGCACTAGTAGAAATCTATAGGTTGTCCTGACCTAAAAAAATATAGGCCACGTACAGCGTTGGTCTGGGCTAAAAATACCGGTAAAATATCACGTGACCCCAGTAATACCCATAGTACCAAAATAGATCGTCATGGTCCATAGACACGATGTGTGTTGTGAACGGATTACATGTATCTAGGTCTCTGCATGTATGTAGTCCATCAATACCATATGGAATAAAGTTAAATTGAAATGTTAAATATGAACTTTACACTTCTCACCCATGTATGCCTGTTGTCGACGCTTCAGTTCATTTACATCTTACATTGAATGATATTGAGTTAATAGGTGATGATTTCACTCTTTTTTTTATCGAAATGAAAATTTTCTATCTCAAAATTTCTATCTTTACACTAAATATTTTATATTTAGTATGCATTAAACGCTTAAAATACCTTTCAAATACGACAAAAAATAAAAATAAATGGTACAATCCTTAGAAACAACAAAATATGAATAAGATAAATCTTGGTGATTCGAACTCCGAGCCTTTGGGTTGCTAAGCGATGGTACGGAAACGTCAAGTTTATGTTATCAGTTATAGTCAGTCTAGTTAATGCTGAAATTAAAATATATTATCAACTACGTTTTTTTCAATTTTTCGATACCAGCGCATCGGAGGACCACTTTTTTAAGAATGGGATTTTTGTTGTCTTTTGGTACATAGAATAAAATAAGACATTGTAAAAGTTGGTTTCCGATGCGCTCTATGTCAAAAAATGATATGAATGCGGGGAAAACCCACCTCGAAAGTTGCAAATTGCCCGATGATGCAACTTTATGGTCATTTAATGAAATAGCCATTGGAATGAACAAACACATTTTTCGCAAATAAGAATGAATAGTCAATAAGAATGAACAAAACACAGGGTAATGTTACAATAAGAATGTATGAATCAACACATTTTTCGCAAATAAGAATTTTTATGTGTTATAGATTTAAGGTTTGTATTCAAAACTCTGTTTTTTACATTTGTTTTTTTTTAATTTGGAAAATGGTCACCGTTAGGTCGAAACAGGCCAATATGCGCCATACCTCTTTAGAGTCCCAATCCCATTTGGGTGCTACCAGTCAAATACGGACGACATTCAATGCTTTGTTTCTGAGAAGTCGTCAGCGAATTGACCCCTTTTGGCCCCGCCCCTCAGGCGCCCGGGGTCAGCCCCACTGAATAAATACAAGGACATGTTATAGTAATAATGTTTGAACAAAACACAGGGTCATGTTAAAATAAGGATGTATGAATTAACACAGGGACATGTTACAATAAGAATGTATGAACAAAACACAGGGTCATGTTACAATAATAATGTATGAACAAAACACAGGGACATTTTACAATAAGAATGTATGAATTAACACAGAGAAATGTTACAATGACAACGTATGAATAAAACACAGGGACATGTTACAATAAGAATGTATAAACAAAACACAAGGACATGTCATAACAAGAATGTATGAACAAAACACAGGGACATGTTACAATAAGAATGCATGAATCAACACAGGGACATGTCATAACAAGAATGTATGAACAAAACACAGGGACATGTTACAATAAGAATGTATGAACAAAACACAGGGTAATGTTACAATAAGAATGTATGAATCAACACAGGGACATGTCATAACAAGAATGTATGAACAAAACACAGGGACATGTTACAATAAGAATGTATGAATCAACACAGGGACATGTCATAACAAGAATGTATGAACAAAACACAGGGACATGTTACAATAAGAATGCATGAATTAACACAGGGACATGTCATAACAAGAATGTATGAACAAAACACAGGGACATGTTACAATAAGAATGTATGAACAAAACACAGGGACATGTTACAATAAGAATGTATGAACAAAACACAGGGACATGTTATTATAAGAAGGTATGAACAAACATGTTATAATATGAATGTATGAATCAACACAGGGACATGTTATAATAAGAATGTATGAACAAAACACAGGGACATGTTACACTAAGAATGTATGAACAAAACACAAGGACATGTTATAACAAGAATGTAGGAATCAACATAGGGACATGTTATAATATGAATGTATGAACAAAACACAGGGACATTTTATAATAAGAATGCATGAATAAAACACAGAGTCATGATACAATAAGAATGTATGAACAAACACAGGGACATGTTATAATAAGAATGTATGAACAAAACACAGGGACATGTTACAATAAGAATGTATGAACAAAACACAGGGTAATGTTACAATAAGAATGTATGAACAAAACACAGGGACATGTTACAATAAGAATGCATGAATAAAACACAGAGTCATGTTACAATAAGAATGTATGAACAAACACAGGGACATGTTATAATAAGAATGTATGAACAAAACACAGGGACATGTTATAATAAGAATGTATGAACAAGCACAGGGACATGTTATAATAAGAATGTATGAATAAAACATAGAGTCATGATACAATAAGAATGTATGAATCAACACAGGGTCATGTTATCATAAGAAGGTATGAACAAAACATGTTATAATAAGAATGTATGGATCAACACGGACATGTTATAATAAAAATGTTTGAACAAAACACAGGGTAATGTTACAATAAAAATTATGAACAAAACACAGGGACATGTTATAATAAGAATGTATGAAAAAAACACAGGGACATGTTATAATAAGAACGTATGAACAAAACAGGCTCCCATACATATAGTTCCACTGAATAATGTTTTTTTTTTTTTTTTTTATTTAGTATACAACTGTACAACCGTAATTGTTTTTCCCGAGTCGTTGAACTTTTACTAATTTGTTTTAAAATTGGTAATTTTTTTCTTCGAATTAAACTTTGTTTTTCATCTCCTTTCGTTTCGTTTGATTTCGTTTTGTTTCGTTTCTTACTTTATATGAACCCAATAGATGATGCCTTAATAATAATCGACCTATAGGCCACATCTCTGTCACAGTAAGACACTGGAGTAACACATTCGTCACTCTTCTTATTCCTTACCTTTCTGACAATAAGTTGCTTAGTGACAGCCAGTTTGGATTACACCCAAACACTCTATAGGGGGAGGGGGATAATATATGTAATAGAAGGAGGATTTAAACACATGTAAGAAGGCGAAGGGACTCCAACATGACCTAAGCCAGACTTTTGATGCTGTCAATCATCAGGTTTTCTCCATAAAATGAAGTGGAATCTCTAAAAAGTGTCTTAGCATTTAACGTCATAACTGGAAGATTGAACCTTTAGTGTTCATTTTAAAGGTAAGTTGTCTAAGTTTGAACCCATCGGTGTTCCACCAGGGGTCCATTATTGGGCAATTATTTCGTATTCGTTATATTAATGACTATACAAAACTTGTCCATCATAGCTCAGTTACTATGTACACTGATGGTACCTCCCAAGACGTAGTAGGTAATACTGTTGTAGAAGTAGAATTTTGTCTTTCAGAAGACCTCAAGCGTACTGTAGAGTGGAAGAAAGTTTGGACCTTAATAAGACCCAATGTATGTTGATAGAGTCATAAAAAAACTAGCAGTAAATGGCAATGTCATTTAAACTATTCATATATATTTACACTTGCAACGTTTTGTCACTATATAACAATACCAGACCGATTTGTTTACCATTCTTGCATGGAAACATTGACCTTTGAACTTGCGTATGAAAATATGACAGGGTACGGGAACTACTTTCGCCAAGCACATGGCTTTACACTTTAAGTTACAAATGTTTATTTTTTTAATTTGAAAATGTATAAAAATAGCATGTTTGACAATATTAAATATGATAATCTATCAAAATGTTTTTTGTTATTTATGTTAATATCATAATAAAAAACAACTATTTTTTACCGCGGAAAAAAATTCTCAATTTGTTGTGAAGCGTCACCATTGGCTGTTCTAATAATTGACTCCTCCCACTGTGTCCGACTTTTATATGATTTTTTTTTATTTACAAAGAAAAACATATTGTAATAACAAAGACCCATAGAAACACATCCGTAAGTGTAAATATAGGGATTTAGACATTCATTAATAAAAAGACCTGAAAGTTTGGCTCTATATAGAGATTGGATTTCACTTTTATGTTAACCATGCTTTTATGGAGCAATTCCTCTAAGAATATATTCTATGGGGCGCGCTTATTAATGAATGTCTAATTTGGAAAGAACACATCAATTTCTATCACTAAAAAGACTTTCCCAAAAAATGGTGTTTTTAAACTTGATAGAATTATAATGCCGATATGGCAAAGAAAGTGTATAGCAGCATTGTTTTACCTCATTTTTCCTATTGTTCCGTGATATGTAGAACGCCATCCTACAATGAATATTTAAATGATCTGTTCAAGCTTCAAAAGAGGGACGCGAAAGTTATTTTAAAAGTTGGTAATGATTTCACAACTACTTATGAACTTTCACTGAAGTTAGGATAGCTTCCAATTAATTACGGACGTGAAACAGTCGTTTTTTATAGATTTGTGACCTTGACCTTGGCCGTTACGAACGGGATAACCTTCGTGTGTCATGAGCTCGTGGTTGTCTATAACATATTCAAATATGATTGTTGTGGCTATGTTCGTCCTGGAGACTTTGTGGAAATAATAGAAAGAACAAGGATACTAATAAAACAACAATAGCAATATTAGAAATCCCTAACAAGGACAGACAAGCATTACGACAGACAGACAGATAGACACAAGGACAGAACTGTTAGAGAGGGAAGAAAAGAAAAATGATAAATACTTCTTTTTTACATTTGCTGAAAAATCGTCTGAGTTGTATGAAATATTGCGAATGTCATCCGGAAAGCGCAAGCGCGAAAAAGCTTAAAAACCGTACAAGCGGGGAAAAACGCCGATATACCTCGTAATAAGCACCAGATTATAGGGTAAAATATTTTCGCTTTTTCGCGTGCATTTTTCGCGTAGGTAAAGTAAATAAATTAACATTAGAATTTCGCTTTTTCACGGTATTTCACTGGCGAAAAAGCGGAAATCAACCACCATAGATAATAGATATCTCATATTTTGTCAACGCCAGAGCCGGGGATTTAATTCTGCGAACTTATCTCATTTCATCTGCTTAGGACTGCGCGAAATACTTGATTGTGACATCTGCGTTACATTTACGTATGGAGCTGAAACGATTGAATATGAAAGAAAACGTCAGGTTCAGATCGGGACCGAGGCTGATCAAAGGTATATTCTGCACGTGTATTTTGAGGGGTCCAGACATACCTGGCCGAAACTAACGTGCTGAATCTCCAAAAAATATTGTTCAAATACCAGCGAATATTTTTGGATATGTATTATAATCTAGTGGGTGCTAAACGAAGATAACACTATTCTTATTTTGTTTTTATTTGTACAAAAACTTCAAAACTGTATGGTGGCTGATATGTGCCATTTCGTTATTTCGTCCGGCTAATCATCGTCTTTTCGCGAAATAACGAAAACAAGTAACGCGAAACAACGAAAATATTAGGTCGCTGCTTAGCGACCTGAAATATTTCGCCCCAATGTTTATCGTATTTCTCCCCGCTTACCTATGGCAGCTCGTTAGAGCCAAGTATCAAATCTCGCATTCTCGCACTCTCAACCTTAGGTCGAAAACGCGAGAATGCGAAAATGCGACGGCGAGAATGCGAAAACGCGAGAATGCGAAAACTCGACGGCGAAAACGCAAGATTAATCTCGCCGTCGCGATTTCGCATTCTCGCCCTTAAGTATTCGCATTCTCGCATTTCGATCTTAGATCGAGAATGCGAGAATGCGAGATTAGGCCTTCACGGCCGTCCTGGCATTCTCGCTCCCTCGCATATATATATGTGTGTGTGTATATATATTATTAATCAGACCAACTCCTACAGGCCCCTCAAACACACTTTCCTTAGGGACTAGGTTCACATGAAACAGCAGCTGATTGGCTGAATAAGTTGTGTGAGTGCATGTTGTCGGTTTGTGACGAGTCGTCCTGATACCTGCTACCCGGTTTTCATTACGTTAATAGGATATTTCGACCACCTTTCTATAAACAAAATGACGACCAAGAAAATTTATACAAAAAGGCATGTAGGATTGCTGATTGCAAATAAGGGTATGATACTGAACAAAAAAGGCATGGTGCAACGCCATATTAATAGGGCTTGTGGGAAATACTAACCGATAATCATGTCTCAGTGACTTAATATCAATAAAAGTATATCTCTAATTAAATCATTAAACTTGTTAAAATAAATTTCATATGGCAAAGCAACTCATGTAAGATCCTCTCTTTGTACTATGCTGTACATATTTCATGTTTTACTATATAGAAAGAATTTTAAAACATTTTATATCCTTTTTTTCAGTTTGAAGGGTGCTTCTTATCAGGGTTTTAGCTGCATTCATGATGACAGGGAAGAGCTTGAGTCATTCAATGCTGAAATGCAGTCCATGGATATGTCAAGGGACTTATTGCAGGAAGATTTGTGTTGTGGAGTATGTTAAAAGTCATTTACTACCAAGTACAATTTAAGGAGGTATATGATAATTCATTCAAGGGATGGACTTGTCCAATGTGATATGTGTGAGCAAGAATTCAGAGACGGACACAAATCTAAATGCCACAAAGAGGAGGTTCATTTTGGGATCCTTATTGCTGCTCATTGTTTTCCAGGAAAATTGCTCCTCAGAAAACACATGAAAATACATACTGGAGAAGCAGACTTTATGTGCCTTTTTTGTGGGAAATGTGACTATGACAAAAACAGTTCTGAGGTCCATGTCAACAAACATGATAATGCAGCACCATACAAGTGTGTATATATATAGAGTACTATTGGATATATTACAAACAAGAAAAAACCCATTTCAATAAATATTTGAACACATACTTCCTGTATATGTTTTTAATCAAAATGTAATGCTTTTAGTTCACTACCAATGCCCATATTCATGCAATACTCTTTTAGCTTGTTCAAATTCTCATTTTGTGCTTAAGACTAAAAAATACTTTTGGTGAAAAACCTAACATCCGAATTAGTGTTTTTCTGATACATGTATTTAAAAAAAACAATAAAAAGGCTTCAAGTCAGATAATTATTTGAAGTTAATGTTTTCTATTTAAACTATTTCATGATTTTGGCGAGTTTAAAGAACTTGGGATGAGTCTCAGCACAGATTTAATGTTGACCATGAAAGTGCAGGCCCCGATGATCATTGAGGTATTATGTTTCCACAAATGCAATTTAACTCTTCAAGATCTCCTTATGATAGGACTAACAGATAATAACAATTACAAACAATGTATTCCGGTACCATAGTTTATTGTTCGTTGTACATTATCCAATACAGAAGCATTGCTTTATATATAAGGATAAGACAAAACTTCTACTTATATATAACTAGATAAATATTCACACTCTGCAATGGTTTATACCTTAAAGTTATATTATATCACTTTACTTATCATTGGCAACATCGTTCATTACAAGACCACATTAAATATAATGTCATTTGGCATCACTGATTCGTCATGATCAAATCACATCTTTGGCGTCATCAACAAGTCACATGGCATTATTATCACATATTTAGTATCCTTGATATAAATATACATATAAGTCATACATGGCATTATTATCATTTCCTTGGAAAGTCATCACAAGGCATCATAATATATAAGGCATCATAACATATAAGGCATCATTGCAACCTCAATATAAATCACATAGCATTATCATATACATCCTTGGCATATTTGGCAAGTCCCGTGGCATTATGATCACATATTTGGTGTAGTAAACGCATATTAAGGAAAAAATGGTTTAGCATTGCGACTTCTACACCTTTCACTTATATATTTCATATGTGGTTTCAAGGAGAGTTTCGGGTCCAAAATCATTCCGAGATATTTTACTTTATTAACATACTCAATGCGCTTGTCTCCTAGATATAAGTCTGGTTTCCTAGACCTTCTAGAGAAGGACATAGCTACGGTTTTTTCCTTTATATTTGAAAACCCCATTCATCTGACCAATCTTGAATGAAATCTGAAGTTCTTTGAATGGTTCTACCGTTACTTGTTATGATCTTATTGGTACTCCAAATACTGGTATCATCTGCACATTGTGCTACATTAGCTACAGTAGATGTTTATTTTGTGAATTTAATTTAAGGTGTTGATTCAACTTTGTTATAAATATATTAAATAGGGTAGGGGAGATAACACTACCTTGCGGAACTCCATTATCTAAAAGTTTCCCGTCTGAATTGAAATTTTTAACCCTAACCTGAGTTTTCCTATCTTTTAAGAAATAGGTAATGGATATATAATAGTATTAGGTGTTACCAGTGATACCTATTTCTTTAAGTTACAGGAGTAGTCCCTCGTGCCAAGCTGTTAATAGGATGTTAAACAAAATAAACCAAACCAAACCAAACACTGCTGCCAGTCTAGGAATACTGCAATAGCATGATGGTTTTTACTTAGTGAGTTTTTAAATCAATCCGTGTAAGTGGATTTTCATGAAATGTATCGTTATCCCATATCCAATGTTCTATTAAGTTGCCCCGGGAGGATGTGTTTTTGCTCCCCTATAGTGTGCTTGCTACGGCAGCGTATTAGGGCCAATATAAAAAAAAATATGAAATCGTACGTACGATTTACTAATTCGTACGTACGGATTACTAATTCGTACGTACGATTTACTAATTCGTACGTACGATTTACTAATTCGTATGTACTAGTAAGCAGAGACATATATAGAGAGATTGGCAGCTCTCTATTTGCTCTTTTGTCTACGTGGTGGCCCCTGACCTTCCCACAATCCCTTGCGATCGCTCTGTTCAGTCTTCTCCTGATGCCATACTTGAAAACTTGAAAACCAAACACATAGTTATCGATAATTTCTATTTGAAATCATCACCAAGATCCAATGATGTGTTTTAATGTCATTAATAGCAAAGTGCAGAAGTGTCATCAATATGAAATATATCACATTTGCTGTCAAAGTGTTCGTATTTTGAGTATGAAAGTCAAGCACGCCACAGGGCGGGAATCTCCAATTTACCTATGGGGTTTTCGAAAATACGGATAAATAACAACAATGTGCATAATAAACAAGACCATATCCCATAAGTATTATAGGTGGTTTTTTTTTGTATAATGTAGTAACTTTTGTAGTGGCCTAAATAAAACGATCTGCTTTTTGTGTGCGTTTAAAATTGACGATGTTTTGGTCTGACGTAATGGCGGCTTAATTACAAAACTAGGACATGTCGAATAGGACCCAATGGATTTTCGAAAAAACGGATTAATGACAACAGTGTGAAAAATCATCCAGACTATATCCTATAAGTATGATAGTCTTTGGATAAGGAAGTAACTTTTGTAGTGGCCTAAATAAAACCATGTGCTTTTTGTGTGCATTGGAAATTGACGACGTTTTGGTCGGACGTAATGGCGGAATAACCATAACATGTAGAATAATTTCCAGTACATCGATACACACATGCGCAAAGCCCGATTTAATTGTGCTCGCGTGTGTTTGATAAGGGACAAGACGCTCTCAATAAGGGATATGCTTGAGTGGTCACGAATAAATAGCGATGTTACTTATCTCTCTATATATGTCTCTGGAATTAGTAAATTAGTACGTACGAATTAGTAAATCACGTACGATTTAATTTTTTTTTATAGTGGCCCTAATACGCTTCCGTAGCTTGTCGCATTAAAGTCCCCAGATAAAACAAAATGTTGATACATGTACTTATTAAGAATGGTGGTTAATGTATCTAGTTCTTGGTCATCAATTGTTACACTGGGACTGATATATATATATATTTATATATATTTCTCTCGGTACAACTACGACAGGAAATTCAAATCTTTATCTTCGGATCACCAACACATAGTGTATATGATACATTGTGCTAATAAATAGATATAGCTTAGAAACACAAATGACGAAGAGAAAGAAAATAAATATCCGCAGCCTATACCGCTGCGCCACATCGGCGTTCTTGAGTTCTTGAGAACGCCGATGTGGCGCAGCGGTATAGGCAGCGGATATTTCTGGCTAGGCGATTGGGTGCCGTTGATCGTGAGTTCGATGCCCGGTCAGGGCACGAGTCAAAAAGTTGTCTTCCTTCGTCATTTGTGTTTCTAAGCTATATATATTTATATATATATATACATATATAATATTAAACACTACTGTGACTCTATCTTCGCTGTGTATCTCTGCCCCTATCATTTCAATCCTTGGTGTAATGTTTGTGATCGTGATACACTTGAAGGCGAGATTGTGACTGATATACATGGCTAAACCCGTTTTTGAATTTCCAACTTGAATAGGTTCATAATAGCCTGATATATTTGGTTGTTTTAAATTTTATCTTTAGTTTCTTGAATTTTCATTTATATCAATATCTGGTTTTTGTTTTAATTCCGAGATATTGGGCCTAAGCCAGCGGGCATTCCAATTGAGAACAGAAAGAGTGCCCGTGGCTTTTTTAATTATTATGTTCTTTAATCATTAGATGGCTTATTTAATTATCACTGATAAAAGATAAATCTGATATATAATCTACTTTCTCGACCTCAAGTTGTATCCCATCTTCGCTAGCCAAGGCTTCTGATTACGTTACACTACACGAACGTGTAGTGTAAAGTAATCAGAAGCCTTGGCTAGCGAAGATGGTTGTATCCGGTAGGGGAGTTTAGTGTTGTAGGGGAGGTAACTCGTATAGGCGATTGTGGCCGTGATGTATGGATTTTGTGTGAGGTGGTATTTTCTGTGGTGAGTTGTCGGGCGTTGTCACATGTGTGTGGTTTGAGGTCTCTGGTGTACCTAATGCACTCTGTACTTCCGCCAAAACTCCACATTGACCACATGTTAAATACCAAGACCCTACGTTGATCACATGACAGAGACTAAGACTGATCACATGACAGTTACTGAGACTCCACATTGATCACATGACAGATACTGAGACGGTCAGACCATACATCGATTACATGACAAATATATATATATATACACTGAATCCCCACATCGATTACAAAACAGATAAACCGAGACCCCACATCGATTACAAGACAGATAAACCGAGACCCCACATCGATTACAAGACAGATAAACCGAGACCCCACATCGATTACAAGACATATAAACCGAGACCCCACATCGACTACAAGACTGATAAACCGAGACCCCACATCGATTACAAGACATATAAACCGAGACCCCACATCGACTACAAGACAGATAAACCGAGACCCCACATCGACTACAAGACAGATAAACCGAGACCCCACATCGACTACAAGACAGATAAACCGAGACCCCACATCGACTACAAGACAGATAAACCGAGACCCCACATCAATTACAAGACTGATAAACCGAGACCCCACATCGACTACAAGACTGATAAACCGAGACCCCACATCGACTACAAGACAGATAAACCGAGACCCCACATCGACTACAAGACTGATAAACCGAGACCCCACATCGACTACAAGACTGATAAACCGAGACCCCACATCGATTACAAGACTGATAAACCGAGACCCCACATCGACTACAAGACATAAACCGAGACCCCACATCGACTACAAGACAGATAAACCGAGACCCGACATCGATTACAAGACTGATAAACCGAGACCCCACATCGACTACAAGACTGATAAACCGAGACCCCGCATCGACTACAAGACTGATAAACCGAGACCCCACATCGACTACAAGACTGATAAACCGAGACCCCACATCGATTACAAGACTGATAAACCGAGACCCCACATCGACTACAAGACTGATAAACCGAGACCCCACATCGACTACAAGACTGATAAACCGAGACCCCACATCGATTACAAGACAGATAAACTGAGATCCCACATCAATTACAAGACAGATAAACCGAGACCCCACATCGACTACAAGACAGATAAACTGAGATCCCACATCAATTACAAGACTGATAAACCGAGACCCCACATCGACTACAAGACTGATAAACCGAGACCCCACATCGATTACAAGACTGATAAACCGAGACCCCACATCGACTACAAGACATAAACCGAGACCCCACATCGACTACAAGACAGATAAACCGAGACCCGACATCGATTACAAGACTGATAAACCGAGACCCCACATCGACTACAAGACTGATAAACCGAGACCCCGCATCGACTACAAGACTGATAAACCGAGACCCCACATCGACTACAAGACTGATAAACCGAGACCCCACATCGATTACAAGACTGATAAACCGAGACCCCACATCGACTACAAGACTGATAAACCGAGACCCCACATCGACTACAAGACTGATAAACCGAGACCCCACATCGATTACAAGACAGATAAACTGAGATCCCACATCAATTACAAGACAGATAAACCGAGACCCCACATCGACTACAAGACAGATAAACTGAGATCCCACATCAATTACAAGACTGATAAACCGAGACCCCACATCGATTACAAGACAGATAAACCGATACCCCACATCGATTACAAGACTGATAAACCGAGACCCCACATCAATTACAAGACTGATATACCGAGACCCCACATCGATTACAAGACAGATAAACCGAATCCCCACATCGATTACAAGACAGATAAACCGAGACCCCACATCGATTACAAGACTGATAAACCGAGACCCCACATCGATTACAAGACAGATAAACCGAGATCCCACATCGATTACAAGACAGATAAACCGAGATCCCACATCGATTACAAGACAGATAATCCGAGACCCCACATCGACTACAAGACAGATAAACCGAGACCCCACATCGATTACAAGACAGATAATCCGAGACCCCACATCGACTACAAGACAGATAAACCGAGACCCCGCATCAATTACAAGACAGATAAACCGAGACCCCACATCGATTACAAGACAGATAAACCGAGACCCCACATCGATTACAAGACAGATAAACCGAGACCCCACATCAATTACAAGACAGATAAACCGAGACCCCACAACGATTACAAGACAGATAAACCGAGACCCCACATCAATTACAAGACAGATAAACCGAGACCCCACATCAATCATAAGACAGATAAACCGAGACCCCACATCGATTACAAGACTGATAAACCGAGACCCCACATCAATCATAAGACTGATAAACCGAGACCCCTAATCGACTACAAGACAGATAAACCGAGACCCCACATCGACTACAAGACTGATAAACTGAGATCCCACATCGATTACAAGACAGATGAACCGAGACCCCACATCAATTACAAGACATATAAACTGAGATCCCACATCGACTACAAGACTGATAAACCGAGATCCCACATCAATTACAAGACAGATAAACCGAGACCCCACATCGATTACAAGACAAATAAACCGAGACCCCACATCGATTACAAGACATATAAACTGAGATCCCACATCGACTATGAAATATAATAAATTATTTTAAAATTTAGTTAAAAATATAGATCAGATTTTATATCCAAAACTGTTCCTTGGTCTGTCTATATTACACATATTTGCCCTTTGGCACCAATTCTGTTTACCTGTTGACGTAGTTGATCGGATATTAATGGTACATGTTGTACATGGTTATCTAATATTGTCTCAGGCTATATGACAGACGTCTTCTGTATTATCATGTATCAATCAATCATACTCATCCCTAGGACTACCTAGGACTATATAAGATTAGATATTATTGTACCATGGAGTCGGTTTCCAGGGAGCCATTACTGGACACTAAGTCCTGGGCTGGGCTTTCGCCCGGGACAGGCCAGTACCGATACATGTACAGATGTATACCTATGTATGCTATATGTATGTATGATGCACATATAACTTAATAAAAACACCATCCAAGAAAGAAGAGTCATCTCATTATACTGATGCCGTAACCTCGGAGCGAAGCTGGATGGAAAGCGGACACAACATGAAGTTTCCACTATAAGATAAACGCCATTTTAAAGATCAACGCCATTTAAAAGATCAACGCCATTTAAAAGATCACCAATCACCTATTATGTCTACTGTTAACAAGATGCAGGTACGTTGATTTTACTTCTTACTATCTTCGTAAACATTTGCCATTGATAGCTATATAATTTTTTTAACATCACTTTAGGTTAGTTATACCTTAGTAATTATATGTTTCATTTTTGAATTGAACTAAAACAAACATTTTTTCTTACTATATTTATTATTTTTTATGAATGATTTAAATTGCACTGTTTTCATATCATTACCAGAAAATTCCTATATACTTTAATATTAATTGTTTTACATTTTACATATATATATAAGTTTTACATCTTTACACATTGATCCTATGATGAGTTTCGCCCACGTGATTTAACACGGGGATTATAAAGTAAATGAAACATCATCATGTTGTCGGAGTTCAGAGATAGTGATGCGGTTTTACACACACATAATATGTACATGGTATGATAAATCTACTGTTCTCCTTTGACAACATACTACACATACAAGTGCATTATCAGATCAGAAACACTCGGTTTCAATGTATTCCGACCAGAACATCATTTGTAAATGTATTACTACGGATTTTGGAATACCTCTTGAATTTATGCCGAAAATTATATGTTTCGATAGTATCTGAATGTACACATATCACACAAATACATAACTAGGAATTTTTCTGGTAAATTTCATTTCATCCATTTTATTTTTGTGTCAGCCAAATTGAAGTGCGACATATCATCGCTTGATTTTGTGACACCAGTTCCTTCACCAGCGACAGTACCATTGATACCACCATCGTACCAGCCAACGCCAATGTATCCCCGCCTTCAATCCATAATGTCAACTCCTGTTATTGAAGAGGATTAATACATTCATTTTCCTCAACGTTTTATTGAATTGTTTATGTGCTGTGTTTTCCATACAGAAGTTCCAACATTTTCGTCATATCGTCCTCAACATATAAGAAGAGGATTTGAATTCATTTTTAATATCTTCAACTGAAGAGACACTATTCAACATATATTACAACAATTTCATTTATTCATATATACCGAAGAGACGTCTTCACCTATATCTACAATGGAGAGTTCAGCCTAACGTGATTCCACCACGAGGTTTAATTTGTAATTTGAACTTTCCATATTATGTCAGAGTCAGAGATAGTGACGTGATAATACACGCACTGATATCTAAAATATAATCTACTGCACTCAAACGACATAACAACGCACCATACTTCAACGGATAAGGAAATACCTGATGCAGTTCAAATGCCAGGGAAAAATAAGTATATATTTTCCTTGTCCGAAGAAGAAATATCAACATATACACATCCACTAACACATAACAAGATATTCGATGGATTTGGAATACTCGATGCAGTACAATTGCCGAGGAAAAAGGATATACCACTTCCACTTCCGAAGAGGAACATCTACATGGAACAGTACATGGAACTTTCTGACATTTTTTTTTTACATCTTCTCAGCCTAATTGGAGTGCGAGAATTCACAGTTGGATTTACAGATGGTTGTACATCGTATCCACACCATTTCATTTTAACATTCATTTTCAAATAGTACATAAACATTTCTTTAATTACTTTGGATATTGATACTGGAATTACAACAAGTGAACTGTGTGAACAAAATATTGTGTGAATTAATTCTTATCTCTTGGTTATATATTTTAATTCATTTCAAGTACACATTTAAAGTTTTTGTACACATATAAAGTACAAACTAAATATTATTTGATTAATATATTTGATATTACTATCAGAAATATATATGTTGCTATGCTATTTCATTATAAGCTTTATTGTTTTATAATTTTTGTTACGTACTACGTAATGTAATCATGCTAGTTCATGATTAGTATTCTATTCATTATTAGTATCTATATTACTTCATTTCTTATTCTGATGTAAGCAATGTATAATTTATGTCATTTCATTATCAATACTATACCGTTATAATATTTAGTATAAGTATCTAGCCTTCACCACAATTTCTTTCGTTATTTTAATTTTTTGTTTTACAATAATCTAAACATGTTATAGTTCTCTTACTTTTCAATATTTATGACAAAGGGACGATATCAACATAATTAATTATTTTAGAATCTACTTATATGATGTCGAAATTATATCTAATTTGAAATCATTTTTGACAAAGGGACGAATGAAATATAATAAATTATTTTAAAATTTAGTTAAAAATATATATAAGATTCTATTCCTAGATCTGTATTTCTATATAACACATTTGCCCTTTGGCACCAATCCTGTTTACCTGTTGACGTAGTTGATCCGAGATTAATGGTACATGTTGTACATGGTTATCTAATATTGTCTTAGGCTATATGACAGCCGTCTTCCGTATTAACATGTACCAATCAATCATATATACTCACACCTAGTACTTAGGACTATAAAAGATCAGATGTTACCATATCAGACAGTCGGTTTTCCAGGCAGCCATTCCTGGACACTAAGTCCTGGGCTGGGCTCTCGCCCGGGACAGGCCAGTACCGATACATGTACAGATGTATACCTATGTATGTGTTATATGCATGTATATATGTATGTAATACATACCTTTAATAAATGTATCAAAGAAGAAGGAAGAGTCATTTCATTATACATTCGCTTTGCTTGCGGTCACTTCATGTTTCAAGTTAAACGATTTAGCAATTACTATAGTCGGGTCTTCTAATAAGCAAGCATATTTGCTCATTGACCACCTGTTTAGATATCTTATCTTAACATTGGTGTTATTTATTTGGTGATGGACTGATTGTCAATCATGCAAGTTAGTATATACAGTAACACACACACACAAAATCACACACACACACATATATATGCGTGTCCCTCTGACAGGACTAGTACTGTACACTACTATGCACTTTATTAATTTCATACATTTTTTTCATATCTTTAATCTAGTAGCAAGACGGGCTGGATTTGATATCAATGTTGTTCCAGTGCCTGTTGAGGTTACTCTTAAATGAGTTAACTGATGGTGAGTTGATGAATGATCACTGCTGACGATAGACTGTTTCAATCACCAATAACTCTAACTGGGAAAGAGTGTTTCCTGATATTAATTCTTGTATGTGGTTTTACTGATTTTACTGTGCCCCCTTGTTATGTTTGATCCAGCTACGTGAAACATTTCTTCAGTATTTATATATATGTCAAGCCCATTAAGGATTATATATCATGGATCATATTGTATCTTTTTCTCCTATACTGAATTGATTGTATGCCTAGATGTGGGGAGTCTTTCAGGAAGGTTACATCTATGTCCGATATGTTCTGAACTAATTTGGTAACTCTTCATTGGACATTCTCAAGAGTGACAATATCTTTGACTGTCAGTTGTTTGTTCTTAACGCTGGAACTTCTTTAGTCACCAGACAACATTATTTTTTTACTTGTAAACATAATAAAACTAAAAAGGTATGGATATTTCATCAAAGCAGTAAATCATATATGAATGGTCCATTTTTATGTTAATTATTTGTGTAATGATAGATCACACAGGGTATCCAATTACGATCAAATTGCCACAATTTAAAATCCTTTATTTCAATTTAAGGGAGGGGAGGGAGGGGCGCACTCGTGGTGCTTGCTAATCAAATCCGTCGTCAGCTATGTATACGTGCCTGGAAATTTTTATATGGTCTTACACAAACATTATTCTTGATCCATTGTTTAATAAGTAGTAGCAACAGGCCATGTCTGACAAGAAGTAGTATAGACGTATAGTATTTAACACCTGTCATCAGATCCTCTGAAAAGATCAGTATATATCTAGAATAGTGACGGTGCATGATGTAACAAAATGCTAACAATAACTTTTAAAAATCATTATACACATACATTATACATTGTACAAATTGTATATGTATGAATTCATTTTGTAAAACTCTATCGAGTTTTCATAATCTAAAGCATATATGAATGCTTATACATTTATTGTGGTTGTTAGAAATTGAGATCCCACATCGATTACAAGACTGATAAACCGAGACCCCGCATCAATTACAAGACAGATAAACCGAGACCCCACATCGATTACAAGACAGATAAACCGAGATCCCACATCGATTACAAGACTGATAAACCAAGATCCCGCATCAATTACAAGACAGATAAACCGAGACCCCACATCGACTACAAGACTGATAAACCGAGACCCCACATCGATTACAAGACAGATAAACCGAGACCCCACATCGATTACAAGACTGATAAACCGAGACCCCACATCGATTACAAGACTGATAAACCGAGACTCCAGATCGATTACAAGACAGATAAACCGAGACCCCACATCGATTACAAGACTGATAAACCGAGACCCCACATCGATTACAAGACTGATAAACCGAGACCCCACATCGATTACAAGACAGATAAACCGATACCCCACATTGACCACAGGTAATTTAATTTAGTTTTGTTGCTTTTAAATTTCTTCTAACATAAAATATATCTCCTTTATTTTCAAGTAATTTGTCTAATTTTGCTAACACACTGAAAAAAATAGTTTGTCAGTTTGACAAATTTAATTCGTCAAGTTGATTGTCCTTAAAATGACTGGTCAAATAGTAAAGTTGAGGAATCAAAGTCGTCTTTTTGACGATGTGATCCTTGTCACTTTGACGAAGTAATGATGTCAGTTTGACGAAGTACGTTTGTCACTTTGACGAAGTAATAATGTCACTTTGACGAAGTACGTATGTCACTTTGACGAAGTAACAATGTCACTTTGACGAAGTAATGATGTCACTTTGACGAAGTAATGATGTCACTTTGACGAAGTAACAATGCCACTTTGACGAATTAACAATGCCACTTTGACGAAGTAACAATGTCACTTTGACGAAGTAATGATGTCAGTTTGACGAAGCACGTATGTCACTTTGACGAAGTGATGATGTCACTTTGACGAAGCAATAACGTCACTTTGACGAAGTAATGATGTAAAATAAGTTCTGATTTTGATGAAATTATTGAAATCGTACCTTGACAAATAACTAATACACTATTAACCACGGGAGATCACCTTTTTGACGAACTAATGTCTGTCACTTGTGTAAAACATCAGGCGAAAAAAGAAAGTTGCAGCTGATAAATTAATAATTGATCTAGTGAAAATATTTCATCATCATGAAATGTTTGTCTTGAAAAATCTCTTAGTGATAATATATACAAATTACTATAAATAATAAAAAGATGTGATTTTCTTTGGAATGTAGATAATTCAACTTTATTCCAAAGGTGTGACTCTTTCAACATCTTGGGACACATAGCAGCATAAAAATTAAACATAATAATATGTCATTCATTTTCCAAGCTACACAGGATTTTATGTATGCAATAATGTGATTTGTTTTCAATTTTGATATACAACTAATTAAAAATAGCAAAAGGCAATCATTAATAATTAATCTCAGCCCTTCACAGAAACCTACCACCTGTAGAGACTTCAGGATCAAATAAAATTACCACCTGTATCTCTTTTCAGGATCAAGTTTTCTGTTTCCAGACTCTTATCTAGTTTCTAGATGAATATGAGCATTTTTAACGCCCCAGAATCCCCTTAAAAATGATATTCTGCCTATTATAAAGTCCAAAAAACATAATTCATCGCCCTAGTTATTTCGGACACCACCGATGAGAGCTTTCTGTCCAGTTCTTCGAATTCATCATGTAGTCCTGAGATGACTTTCTGAATGAAGAGGAATGTTTGGCCAATTCCTAGGATATGCTTAGTTGAAAGCATATATAATGATGAGAAGTCCGCAAAAAAAAAAATCCGCTAAAGAATTGCACTGAATGATTTGTTCCCCATCTATTTCAACACAAAAGTCATCATCCATGATTGTCATGACGTCATGGTACTTCAGTTTCATCCCTGCTTAGTCCTCCTGAAATTAGCACAAACATAATTTAATATATAGTTACATGAAGGAATATTTCCGATTTTTCAAAACAATCTTGTAGTTGTTTACACTTTTGAAAGTGTTTCCATTACAAAACATAAAGTTTCAACTAAATGCAGCATGAAGGTGTGAATGGATCAGTAGTCAATCTTAGTACATACTTTCTGTTTATATGATATGAAATATAAACTTCACTTACCTGCATGTCACTTTCAACACTTTTCAAAACATACATCTTTTCCTTGAAAATATATGGAAATCCTCGTAGGCAGGCACTTCTTTTCACTACTGTAATACAATAAGATACGTATTCCTTTACTACTGGAATGGTAACATAACATACACACATAACAAGGCACTTATACTGTAAATTGATATGTTGATTACATTTTCATACTGATGTTGACAATTTCTATGCAGTTACACCTCATTTTCCACGATATATATATATAGAAAACAGTTGACCAGCTGTGTAATTTTATCCAAAAATAAATGATCTATACGATCACTAGTAACAGCATTGTTCAAATTTCAGATAAATATTTGTTCGTATCATTATATTTTGTTGAATGTAAAAATGTTGCCTATTTTTTCTATTGATAACTCATTAATGACAAAGGCAAATTTTGACTCGTACCGCGACACAATATCGGCAGTACTAGTGAAGAACAAACTGAGTATAACTCACATTAATGCTCTATATGTTATATATACACAGTGTCTGACATGGGTGCAGCCATATTGGCTCTGGAACTTCCGGGTTTTACAGCAATAAGATTGTGTAGCACAGCATACACAATTTTTAAAGATAGTAGTTTCCCAGTTTTCACCTCGATAAGAGGTCTGTTGATTTATAAAGAAGAAATAAAACTAATCATGATGTTTACAATAACTGGTCCATGACAAAGACAGTATACAAAATCTGGAATATTCATGAAAAGATTTACTGAGAATGATGATATTATGAGAGTGTATACTAATTGCATTTTTCCTTTTATAACTTTTTGCTTTTTTTATTGCATGATTAATATTTCAAATAAATATAAATATTCTTCATCACTTTTAAAATGTATATATTGCTTTAAATCTGAGTAAAAATATTTATATTTAAGTCGCGCACTCTCCCTTATTTTTGGCAGAACTCCCTTAAAATAACCATCCATCTCCATTAGTTTGCGATGTTGTACATCAGTATTTTATATGGAGAATGTCTCCACTAGGCAGCTATAAAGGTGATATTTACATCAGAACCATTAGGATTAACATTACATGTTTTATTATAACGGATTAGTCAGTTTCTAGAATTGATTTTAATGTATGGGTTTTAAACAGTTTTTCAAACAATAAAAAAATATTCCTAGCTACCTAACACACACATGCATACAATAAGGGGTTATATACTATACTAGAATATTCTTGAATAAGATTGAAACAGTTCAGTTACAAAGTAAAAATGGTATAACAGCGCCAGAGATGCAAGTCGAGTAAACAAAAGTAAACAGTAGATTCTACCATAATTAAAATGATTTGACGGTCGTGTAACAGCGGACGTGTTCCAAATATAAAAGAAAAACAGATATATTAAATAAATGCAGGTCAAAACTCCGTTGACTATGTAAATTATCACAACAGCAAGACCTTGCTATCTGTTACCAGTATATGATTCTACCATATCTGGGAGCTGAGATCTTTTAAATTTTAGTCAATTTGACCCTTTGTGACCCTGCCCCTCAGGTCCCTGGGGGTTGGGACTATGTTATCCACAGTTTTGGTTGACCTTTTGACCATGAAAGCCTATTGACAAATTGTTTAAAGACAAACAACGCAAGACGACGGACAAAAGTCAGTTAGAATATAATAGGTCACTTCATACTTCATCTCAGGTGACCTAAAGATGCAACCCTAATTTATCAGAATATCATGGCAGAACAGTGACTTATGATGTTGATAATACAAAAAACAGTAAATGCACAGTACAATTTGTCTCACAAATAGTTTTGATATAGAAAACACTAATAATGGTGTTATTACATTAATTTGGTGAATCAATCAGTATTAATATATAATGCAAAAAAAAATAAATGAATTACTAAATTCACAAAATTGATACTCCAGAATTAATGTAGCGTAAGCGGCCAGACCGGGGTTCCAACCCGGACCTCCGAACACCAGTCAGATGCTCTACCAATTGAGCTACCTGGTCACTGATGATCGACCCAGTCCAGTCCTGCTACACATGCATGCAGCTCATGCATGAATTATAGTGGTCAAAACTGATTGGTTCACTTTTTCTGATTCAAATTATTAATTACAAAAAATCCATTATTGGTATAGTAGCTGTTAAACAAAAATAATATGTCAAAGCCATTCATTTTAATTAGAAAAATATGTTATCGAAAATTGATCGGTTGGTGGTATCTGATTACAAACCAATATAGGAATTGGTTATGTTTTTAAACTGATTACATTATGTCATATACTATAGACCAGAACATGTAATCAAACTTGACGCCTATACGCTTTATATGCTTTCAAAACTGTACAACGGAATATTAATAACACAATGTAAACCCAATGTGTAATATACAGACAGTCTAACAAAAGCATAAAGTCATCAAGTTTACTTTCTGGTATAATACGATTAATTTGACAAATGTCAAAACCCCCTCTTGGGCGCCCCCTTCGATTTGTACGCCCATTTCGGTCTTGTGGAGGCCAATACCAAGCGATTCATGCCGTGTTAACACTACATGACCTTTCTTAAGCTTAATCTCGATATCAGTTGTTACCATTTATGATAATTATGTACCATCAAGTACTATCAAGTCATCATCTGGGCGTACACGACAGTTGATCTACGAAACATCGAAGTCCGGTGCTGTCAACTAGTCAACTAACCTGTTCAAGGCATTAGCTTGGCCAACGGAGGGTCTGTTTTAATCCCTTCGGTCTTTATTAACTGATGCCATCTGCTTGCTCTGTCTCTAAGATACGTGTTCGTCTTTGTGAAGTTAAAATCACGTTATCGATTCTTCGTTTCTTCATGCTCTCGGTTAAAACTGATTCAGAACCCTTTCACTTAGATCGGGTGTTCGCCATCTTTGTTATGATGTTTCCAATTTCCCGCATCGCGCATGCGCATAGGTACGCATAGGTATTTGTTTACACACATCGAAAAATAATAATATGAAATAACTACTAGGTTGATCAAATTTATTTTATTTTTTTCATTACATTTTAACAAATTGTTATGGACACTTTTGAAATGTATAATTAACATAAAGTGCATAACTTTTTACATCATTTTAAAGCGTTTACCCTTTTTTATATATTATTAAAGTGGAATCTAGCCATTTAGTTCCTTTAATGTCCTATTAACAGCCAGTGTCATTTAAGGACGTGTCAGGTTTTGGAGGTGGAGGAAAACCCGGGTACCCGGAGAAAAACCACCGGCCTACGGTCAGTATCTGGCAGCTGCCCCACGTTGGATTCGAACTCGCAACCCAGATGTGGAGGGCTAGTGATAAAGTATCGGGACACCTTAACCACTCGGCCGCCCGCACGCTCTGATTTTACTGGTGTAATAGTCGGTCAATCACCAATAAATGTATATTAGTTATGTGCTTACCATTTATTACTCATTACTAAAGAAAGGAACACAGCATCAACATTTCTAAATAAAATATGTGCCGTTTTATTCGCAAAGTAATATTCAAATAAACATACCAACAATACAACAGTTCTGGATACTCTGGTTTGTGGGGAAAGACGATACACACGTACAGTAAATTAATGCGTTATATTCTGTACAAAACCCGTTTCTAGTCATGAAGGACACTTAATTCAGAAAGTAATATATCATAATCATCATGATCTACAATAGACTAAATCTCTCCCATATAAATACCAGAGTTGAAGTCTACAACAATCTTCTACATATACAGATTTTATCCCATATTTTACATGTCATGGTCTCAGGGATTATGAACGATTAAATTCTTGAGAAAGATATAATTTATATACGATCGTTGTCAGTGAAATTATATAAAAGTAATTCGCAACAATTATAATATAATTCATACTTTCTGTACAGGTACAAAGCATAGGTACTTATTAAAACCATCATTTTATCTCCGTTTTTTATGATTAAACGCATACAATTTATTTCATCGTGACTAATCATAATTAATACTTAAACTTATAAACTCGCAATGATTTTCGTGTGTGATTTTTTTCATTTTTTTTTTCCGTGTCATTATCGTGAAGTGATCGAGATCCTTGTGGTTTTAGTTTCCATTCGTGTGTCGCAAGTCATATCTTCACTTAAAACAGGACTTTTAAAGATGTATAAACAAACATATTCGGAGAGATTACGAATTCGCAAGTTGGAGTGGGCCAGAGACCTATATAGGTCTCTGAGTGGGCTAAACAATTACCAGGTGTGAAATTACGGTCCACCTGTCACTGCACTACAGGTGTCTGTGATTTCTTGTGTTCTAATCGGCACACGCCGATAATTGCTTGTGAGTTCACGCGTTTGGTTTCCATGCACTTCAAAAATGTTCCGATGATATGCTTTTACAGGTTGTACGTAAATTGAGCTTGAACTTTATTATAAGAAGTTGTTGAAATCAAACACATTATTTTTGGAATTCAGTGAGTTTCGTTTTCCTTACAAGCGAATAAAATTCGTATCTCAAAGGTTTGTCTATATGATAATTAACCTTATTTGTTGAAAATATACTCTATGAATCTTGTCTGGGAGTTACTGATCTGTCATGGACAAGTTTTATCAATTTCGGACAATTATCCTAAAATCACAAATAACGGTATCTTCAAGTGTATATTCAACGTATCCATTGCTGTTTTGGCTAACAAAACCTCAAAATTTTCAGCATTTATTTCACATCGTGTATGAATTGCATTTTAAACTTGTATTACTAGAATTATTATAACCGAAATCAATACTGTAACAAACCGGTCATGCCCTCATAATAAAGGCTATATGATGTAAGTCGTTATAAACGGCCCGTTATTCAAATGTCATACATGTTACAACGACCCGTTAAAATAGAAAATTATTCAAAATATACGATCTGTTATAATAGAAAATAAGTAAGATGATACACGTTGTATTTGGCTCAATCCCAATTACTCTAAAACTAAAGTTGCTATGAAAGTCGGACTATAAGCATTTTTAGTTTCATCCTAAATCACATCTTTAAAACTTAACATAGCAAATCGTTCCGGGTACACTTGAAGTAAAAGCATTATGCCCCGAGTAATGAATAATAGGAACTTTCCAACACTTAGATACAAATTTTAGAAATAAAATGACAATTTTCTGTGTAATTTTAGGTGAAAATAGCACAATAAGTTCTCTGAAATTTTCGAAGTCCAATCGCTGTACCATTCTGACGGAGTGAAACGAGGGGAAGTAACTCTGATAGTTCAAAATGCTACAATCGCAACATCTCGGGGAAATTTCCGGCAACACTCGGAAATCTATATTTCCGAGTGTTGCCGGAAAATCCTACTGAAGAGGTGAAATATCTTACCATACTACCAATGGGACGTAACCATTGGTATACGTTGAAAAATAGCTCCATACGAGACATAGAATAAAACATTGTTAAAGTTGGTCCTCTGATGGGCTTTATGAAACGCCCACCAAAGTTGAAATAGCCTAATGATGCAACGTTAACAACTATTATATAATGGAATATCTATTTCAATTAACAAACAGATTTTTGCAATTAAAAATATAATATGTTATCGATTTTTATTAAAAACAAAAACACAGTTTTTTACCGTTTTTTTCTTCATTTTATTGTATTTTGAAGGCGGTAAATTCAAACATTCCAATATACGCCCCCTACATCGTTACATGTGTCAAATATAAATATGTTGGAGAAAAAGAAAGGGTACAAGGGTTTAGGAAAGGTGATGCTCGGGGCATTTGTTAATTTTAGGAACAAACGCTGATTGTAAGATAACAGAGAACATAGAGCCATTGGGGCTGCATGTGTTGTTGAAAGCAGTACAAATACTTATACAAACAAAACTGCAGATACAATTTTAAATTGACAATATAGGGCTATAATTTACACTGATACAATATGTAGATCTATAATTAACACCACAACAATAAACTGAAATTCTAAAGTAAAGGATATCGCCTTTTTAAGGGGGGAAAAACGCTTAGACTGACAAATAAAGTTTTGGGCAAAAAGAACTAGTTCTATTGTACCGAGCTGTCATATTTGGAATACCATGCAGTAAGGGGTTAAACTTATAATTAGGAGCAAAACCCTTAAAAATGAATTCCTATTAGCAGTTAGTTAGGACAATGGAACAGGAAATGTTCTATGGTTTCAGAAGAAGACTGATTACAAGAACAGAGAGGACTCAGAAAAGTTTCGTGAGCACGCTTGACTATTTAAGGAGCTGCGGTTCATCTTTAATCGTACATGATGGATCTGGCCGTGTCTGCTTCTACAGTATTAATAATGTGAAGGGACATTATGAGTATCGGCATTTAGAAATTGTTTCAGGTTAGTAATTGACGAATTGTGCTTTATATCATCGGGAAGTGCGTTCCATAAATTTAAAGAAGAGAGTGGCGAAGAATCTTTATAGATATTAGTTCTGATGTTATGAGAATGTATATTTGATAGTGACAAGCGGGTATAATGTTGGTTAGGTAAGAATGACTATGAACACAATTATGAAATTTGGTAGTTTTATATTTTTATCCTCCGTACCAAGTCAAGTTTCTTGCTTACAGTCATTGGTACATTTTGTTTCAGACAACTTGTGAATTGTATAATTCAAAAAGTTGGCGGTCAGGCTCAACTTTTGTCTTTTATTGTCACGTATCGTAAGTAAATAGTTTGTTAGTACAATTGATGTCTTAAGATAAGTATGGTGCCTGATTTCGGCCATGTCGCATTGGCGCCCCGCTATGCGAAGAGCGACACCATGGCCATGCTAACAGCGGCAGTGCGCCATGCTCGCCAGTGCGACAAAATTATGCGATAGTGCGACATGAAAATGCATTCGCCCTGTCGTATTTGTGGGTACTTTTATCGCAAAGCGCATTGTCGTTTTTTGTATTGTTTCTGTCGCTCTTCGAATGGCGCACTGTCGCTGTTTGCTTGGCGGGGACGCCAATGCAGTAGCGAAATCAGTCACCATATGGACAATGTCATTTAACAAAATATAAAAAGGTAATGGACCTGAAATTGATTCCTGGGGAACTCTTGCCGTAATGTATGCTAGATGGGATTATTTACCATTTATAACGATACGTTGGCAGCAAGTATATACGTAGCATGGTAACTAGGTAAAAAAATCTATGATACTAAAGATCTTATTGTAGAAAGATATCACAGACGACCATTCTGAACGATTACCTTTATCGAAAGTAGAGAGAATGTCATTAGAAATAGATACGAGTTTATATATAGTGGAATCACCGGATCTGAAGACAGACCGACGTGGTGTTGATTAATATATTTGTTAATTAGATAGTTGTAGACATATTTATATACACGTCGTTCCATCATTTCCCCAACAATTGATATTTGAGAAATATAACGATAATTACTTAAATAAGTAGATCTTCTTTTTTAAACTGGTGTGAATATTAGCACTTTTCCAGTATGAATTCATGGAGTAAGCGAAAGATTCAATAAGGTAGCGGGTAGCTTAGAACATCGACAACTCCTTAATTTAACGAGGACTTACCAGGTCAGGACGAACGGTCTTGGCATAAAGGGCGTGTATTGCTTGTCGAGATATAACAACGTCAGAAAGTGTATGAATTTGAGACAAGCTTACCACAGGGGGTCAATATTAGTGTCATCAATAGAAGATTATGATTTTTAAACGATTGACATTATCGAAATCGTCGTATATATTAATGTGGCTTTTGTCAAACATAGGAGGGATGACACTTGTTTTTCTATTAGCGATAGACATACAAAATGTATACAAAAATGTAGCATTAATAATTTCCCGCCTCTCCTTAGCACTCGTATCATTACTATGTAGTTAAATTGGTCACAGAGTTTGTTAACATATTGTTGTTTGGATTTACAAACAGCATTTATACTCGTATTTCTGTATTTTCTGAATTTAGACCAATCATCTACTTTACCAAATTGCTCAGTTTTTCGATGAAAATATTTTCTTTTTCGGATCAGTTTCCTGATGGTGTTGTTCAGCCATACAGGAGCGGTACTGTTACAGTTATAGTCGTATTAAAATGTATGTATAATTCTCTAGCCAATATAATTACTTATTACAAAATATGTCACCCATGATTAAGATTAATTTTTATTTTATTAAATATAATGTCTGTAAGTAGGTCGGCACTTTTGTCTATGTCATTACTATTTAAAGTGCCGCCCCAGTTGATTTTAGAAAGTTCTTTCTCTGTATTCGTCATAGTGACCAAGGTCATCGTCATAGTTACCAAGGTCATATAGCCAAATGTAACGTTTGAACCATGATTAAATGAATTTGGAGATTTTTGAGAGTATTATACACAAGACAATGGTAATAGCCTGATTAAGGAAGTTTCACCGACACGACAAACGTTAGTTAAGGATGGATATCACTTGTACCAACTATATCTGGGAGAGAGGAAGATAATTCAGCGCAGAAGATGGATTTGCAACGCTCTGGGTAAGATTGAAAGAAATTGTTAAGGTGCGTAAACTAAAGCAAGTGGTTACAACTATGAAATAAGTTTACATCGGAATCGACGGTTAAAAGCAAGTTCTATAGAATGAGCAATTGGATTCCAAGAAGATACTGGTTCATCAGGGGCCTATATAACTTCCCGTACAATATTTATTTCCCAAAGTTGCAGCCGTACGGACTTGACTGTGGGTAATTCTAAACCTGATTTACACTGGAATGTAAAACTGTTACTTACATATATATACCAACACCCTGTCACCTACAATAACGGTAAAGGGGAGAAAAACCAGGGAAGTCGGAATCCAAAATTATGTCATCAGCCATGTTTCGGTAAAGGATAGGATATTTTCCTTATATAATTCACTAAAAAGAATATCAAATTTCCACTTATGGCATGTTTTGTGAGTTTTAAGCACTATATAAATAAACAAAATCAGCGTTGGAGAATGTTACCAGGCGTAATATTGGTGTAAACTGTTTCCTATAACTCGGTCTTTCCCTTAATTACGAAAACGAAGTGTCCACAGCCGTGTTTTGTAAATACAGTACATTCCAGTTAATCGGGTAACGCTTAATAGTGTATTTCGTTTATTGGGGTAAAAATTCAAAAACCAAAACCATTTTTTTTTTAATCATGCTAAAAAAATCGTTTAATTGGGTTGGAAAAGTCGTATTTTTCGGTTATTCGACTACGATAATTTGACAAAAAAAAATAGAAATGCTCCGATTTTCACGAAAGTCATCACGTATTACTTTAAGTTTTAGACATTTATCAACAGATAGGGTAATTTAGATGTTTATAATGTCAAAAAACGGTCTGAAATATGTTACCGCTCGTTTGCAGAACGTTGTGCACGGACTCGTCACTCGCACTTACCTGCTTAGTTTCGGCTCTGAAAAAAACATCAACCGAAATAAATAATAATAAATATTTTTCTTTTGTTCAAGCGACCGGCGAAAAAAAATGTACTTCGTAGAATTAAACATAAAATTAACAATTTGATTTGAACGTTTTAATCAATTTATTCAAAACTGAAGATATTCGCCTTTTATTCAATTCGGTAGCACGAATTTTTGTGACGTCAAAATTACACCTAATGCAGTGACGTCAGACACAAACATTGTTCTTCATATCGCTACACTATTGAGATTTTTTTGTGTGGCTTTTGTTTGTTTTTGATTTGCAAGTTCATTTAGTGACAATGCGGAGCAAATGGAAATATTAAAAATCATGATAATATGTTTGATATGTATCTATTAATTTCTTCCCAATTGAATTCATCTCATGGATTCGCTGTGCCCAAGTCACACAGTCATGTAAACATGTAGTAAGATGCTATATACATGTAGTAAGATGCTATATACATGTACATGTATACTGAAATTGATATTTTGTTTTGCAGCCACACTGGCATGTCTAAAATCTACTTTCTTTTTTAAAAACTTACAAATCTCATACCGTTATAAATATATGAATTATGAACTTTCTTTTTTAACAACAATCTGGCTAAGCAAATAACATAGAATTACATTCATCACACCTATTGGCCGGGATTGAAGCGCGCGAGGAGTCAGTGGGAATAAACCACTGACTCCTCGTGTTACCACTGTACCACGCATCCGATCATAGAAAAAAGAAATCAAACATTTTGTAAGCATTTTCTTATTTTGAGCTATCTTACTGGGTTTAATTCAAGTTTACAACATATGAAGACTTAAAACATGAACGCTAGATTTTCCACCACCGAATAGTGATCATAAATAGACTATTTACAATTCAAAATGAGGTAGACTGCTGTTCAAAAACAGGGATGACTATTGTTGACGGGTATATTTTGTTTTCTTTATTATTATTATTATTATTACAAGCCAACCGGTTATAAGTATTTATATATTAAAGTATTTAAAATGCTGAAGTATCCATCCACGTCAATATGGTATATCATATACACGTCTCTTCCAGAAGGTAGAAAGTTGTAGTAATCCAAACGAATCAGTCGTGGATACATTTATTATGAAGTGTTTACAAAGGGATACGATAGTAACGTGACCCTGGGGTCAGGGTCTGTTGAGAGTAGCCATATCATTCCTGCAGACCAGTCAATTTTAAACAAATATGCACCCTGTACATGAGAAGTACAAATATACTTGATAGAATTATCCCGTGAAGTAATTCGACTATGGTTGAGAAGATGAATTATTTATATGACCATATCCGTAAACTGTAAAACGAAAGTAGATCTTGCCCAACTACATATAGATTACGATACGATAGAGCTATGAATTAAATCAGTGTTACTTTCCATTGTAATTTAGCACAATGCTGTCTCAATAATTGCGAAAATAATCCGGTAATATTCAATGGTCTTCTGTTTTTATTATCGTCGTGTTTTCTGGGTCACGTTCTAATAACCGACGCCACGAAATGTCATACAGCTAATGGACCGAAGTGTTATCCACTCAAAACCTCCACTTATCGACTATAGATGCCTGATTCTATACCATGTGGCCTTCCTACGTCATCAAGTTCATTTCCCGCGAAATTACTGGGAAATCTAAAACAATTCTTTAAATGAAATGAAGCGAAAGAAATAGAAAACGTCTAAATAAAAGCATCGTGATCAGTATTGAGTACAGCGTTAAAGTTCATTGTAAATAATTGCTACTATTTGCTAACCTAAAGCATAAGTAATTTAAATCAAATTATTTTAAAATCCATATTTCGTTTCTATTATAATCTTAAAATTTGTATCACAAGATCACTTAGAAGCTTTGCAGTACTTACTCTTCCAAACGCACAGATGCTTTGATTTCAACAAAGATGGCGACCTGAAGCTGCGAGGCGGTTTGGATTGGAATTAAATTGCGTATATTTCGGCAAGTAAACATCGTACAATGTTCCCGTATGGTCAGATCATCTAATTTTGTCATTATGTATTCAGAACAGTTGTTGTTTAGTCGCTACGGTCATTAACAGAAAAATTCGGATTATTATATAAATACTTATTTAATTATTTTATTTTTTGTATTTCTTCATTTTTTATTTATTATCTTTTTTTCAAACAGAGGAAATGACGTAGAGATCTATATAAGCAAATTATATTACTTAAAGGATATCGGACACACAAAGTGGGCCATATTCATAACACAATATCAATGTCGTCTCCGTAATACAAGCAAACATGCTGTGTGTGTTCTGTATGTGTAATGTTTCCTAACCACATTGCTGTTTTTAGTAATATCTATCAACTGACATTATTTATTTTCAATTTATTTTCAATTTATATTCGTCCGTTTTATTTTTGTTATGAAAATCCGTAAATTTACATGCAATCTGTAAATTTGCACAACCCAGTACACCAGTTAGGCAAACTGTATTTGTTTTCCTTTATCGGAACTCCTTTGCGTTTTTCCTTAACAGAGCATGCTAACGTTTGTTTACTATATTACCCCGCCCTGAAATATTTATACTTCCGTGTTGATTTTCCCTAGTACAACAACTTACAACAACTTGTTTTTACTGGAACATCTTGTTTATGATGTTTTTTTTGTTATATTTCGACAAGAAAGTATGATGTTGTGCAAAATTAAACTTGAACAACTAGTGAAAACCACGATACTAACCGGCTGAATAGAGTTCGGCAATTCGGGCGGTGGCCCCGATAGATAAAGCTGTTTGTGTCAATTTTTGTGTTTGCGATTCTTATGCTAAAATTTCACAAGAACGTTGTTTGGTTTGAAGAAAGGGATAATTTAAATTGGATATTTTTCATAAATAAATTAAACTTAGTCAGTGTAAATAATCGAAACTGCGGTTCAATTATACATTGTGACTCTAAGTTTTTTTTTATTTTGGGAAATTCCCATACGGAAGTTGTTCCAAAATAATCATTTGCTTAGTCACTTTATAACCTGTGGATACGCATTATTAAAATAATTCAAAAAGGTTTTTTTCTGTCATAAGTATTGCTTATTTGAATGATTTTTAAAATTCAAAACAATCGAAACTACCGATTGATTATAAGCAGTAGCTCTGTTTGATTTGGGCGTTACCTAACGTACATCGATTTACGCTTCTCGCTCAAATTCGATACCAATGGACCCAGTTCTATTTAGTTCAAAGTCTTCATAATTCAGGCTACTAAATCAGAAGGGGAATCACCTAACGGGAATTTCCGAGCTGCAATGCGGGGGAAATTCCAGGTAAAACATGATTGTCGTCTGGGAAACCGGCAGTTCGGCAAAAACCATGCCGCATACACACAAGCTTCACTGACCCGGATAGCCTCTATTCAGTGTTGAACATTGTCATTTGAGATTAAAAAAAGGGTGTTTTCGTGTTTCATTCTATCAAGATAGAGGAACAATAAGACGAAAAGAATGTTTTAGATAGATCCAAGGACGTTAAAAAATCGACTCCCAGTAAGATTTCTAACAATACCCTTTTACAAGTCTGCCTTTTGATTGGCCTCGATACCAACTACAATATACCAGGAGTTTAAGTCACTGGCAATATTATAATTACACTATTGACATTTGATATGCCAAGATTTAGATTAAATTTTTCAAACTTTTTTTTACGTGTGCAATAGATAAGAACATGCAGCATTATTTGACTTTTGAAAGAGGAATGTATGTTTCGAGTCTTTGATCCCAGTCCGTGGTTTGTGGGGGTGTGTTGTACTTTGTAACAATTACTATGGTACTATCATGGTGTCAGCTACTCACGCGACTGAACAATATATGTGGTGTTCTTGCCATAATGTCTCAGCTGAATATATTGAACTTTTAAACAGTGGTAGATTAATTTATGGTTAATAATGCTGATATATTTCAAACTTTAGGTTTATCATTATTTTCAAGTGTTATTTTTAATGACACATGTTCAATTTGTAGGTATTACAGTACAAATCTAGTGTTTCTGTGTAATCAGACACACATCCTCACCACAAATATAACCACGCCAGACTTGTTCAGTTCCGATAATACTTATGATTATGAATCATGCTGGTGTGTATAGTATCATATGTCGTCATAGGGTTGGAAAACCAGGCCTTCCTAGAAATTTATATGATGAAATTGTACACAGAAAAAAGACGTGTTTATCCCTGATATGTACGTGTATATTGATAAATAAAGTCATGCTGTAGCAGTTGATATGGCTAAGTATGATCAGTCGATGGAAGTACAGATCCATTGTCCGGTAAATATTTCCCGGATTTAATGGCGACGAGGAGTATGTACGTACGCTGCACGTGTCCTGATATCAATAAGCACGCGCTTTTGCACATCCGACATGCACTTGACTTAAAACAAGTGCTACTTAGACGGTATTGATTATGAGCAAACGGAAATTGTATTTTTATTTCTGATAACGGTACTTAAGTTTGTCGGAAATTGGTGATGGAGACCTTGTAAAACAGCCGTCGTCACGTCAGAACCACGTGAAAATTAAATAAAAAACTGGGCAGAGATTTCAAACAACCAAAAACTTATTATCTTATTTCACATTTCCAAAAACGAATCTGGGGTCTATCTAAATTATATCTTTCCTCCAGATATATAAACTCCTCGACATTTCACATGCGAGCATCAAACAAACTATGGTGTATTTGTGGGAGTTTTGAATAATCTTATCCAGTTTTAAAGAGCGATTTATTTATTTACACAACAAAAAAAACGATCTTCTGCCCCTTAAACT